>NW_028274854.1:1500000-1617922 GCF_037043125.1 Eumetopias jubatus
AGTTCCACAAAACAACGCTGTGGAGGGGCGGTCCTTCAACTGCCATCTCCTCTGCTAAGAAACGAACGGATTGAGGCAAAGTGTGAAAGAAAGCAGAGGGGAAGCGTGATCTACCTTACCCGCGGAACAACTTCTTACGGAGGGTTTTCTCAACGAGCACCATTCATGGTTCACGAAGATAGAAGCCTCTTCCAAAGTATGCGAGTTATGCAGAAGAAAGGCATACACGAATGTGTGCGAACCAAGTCTATCTCAAACGCGACTTCGAGCTCCCTTCTGGGTTCGTGAGGAATTCATAGTCAAAAAACGTATGTGTTGAATCCTAAACAAAGGGAATACTATTCAGTCTGAAGAAACACCACTGCAGAGAAACCGTGTTTCTACTAACATCATCCCTGAACATGGTAGACTTTTCCAACGTAAGTGTGAAATCGCAAGGAATGAGCCCCGTGCCTATCCCACAGACATACTTAGTGTAGAATGTCTGTCCCCATTCGAATCTTGTTCTGGGAGAAGTGTTTTCAGGAGTAGGAGAGAGAGCAGATGGAACGTATGAAGGTTTTCATTGTGAGAAGGAAATCCATCAGGAAAGCCATACACGTAAGGATGAGAAGCACTTTAGCATGAAAGGGTGAAGGCATCTTGAAAGGGTCCTGTGACGGTGCTGGAGAAACCTCTTCGGAAGTAGGCTTCCCTCAGCTGCCCTATGGTTTCAGTGAGATGAAAGTGTTTTCCGTAGTGGCTGTGAAGGCGTAAGGGACATGGCCTAGACTTAACTCTCCGTGTCGAATGTGCCTACAGTCGTGACATGAAGAACGATGTATGGAAATGGAGGATGTGAGCAAGCCTAAGGAAGATGGCATATGTTTGTTTAACTGTAAGAACAAATCTATGGTGTTGCCGTCCTTCGACTACCATCTCTTTTCGTAAGGTTGGAAGCAGCTTGTTAAACGTTGTGTGCAAGGAAAGAGATGGAACGCGCGATCCTGTACAGCGAGGAACACGTTGTGCGGAGGGTTTCTCTCTTTTAAGTCCTGTGCCCTGCAGGTGGATGGGTCTTCAAATGGACGTGGGCTCGCCTCAGGCCTAGTAGCCTTACACTGAACTCTGAGAAACAAGGGCACGTCAAACAGGCTTTCGTGCGAACATCTTGGTTCTTGAAGATAAAGGCCCTTGGAGATATATGTGTTGTTCTCCAAGGGAATGTTCTTATACTCCCCTCTCAAGAAACAAAGCTGCAGGGAAATAGTCTTTCCACTGCCACCTATAGGGACGAAGGCGGAAGCCATTTCCAACGTTCGCAGTGAAGGCACAAATACTGTGTCATGTACCACTGCTTGAGAAAAAGTTGTGTCGAAAGTTTCTCCCTACTCAGATCTTGTTTCAGGAAGATAAAAGCGTTTTCGGTTCTTTGCTGAAAGCGTAAGGTAAATGCAATAGGCTGAATTGTGAAGAAAAAAGTGGGTCGAATGTGACCACCACGTCACAAGTTGTCCCCTACAGAGGTGTGTGTCTGGAAATCGGAGGAAGCGTAAGGAACGTGCTATACACTTAGTTCCACAAAACAACGCTGTGGAGGGGCGGTCCTTCGACTGCCATCTCCTCTGCTAAGAAACGAACGGATTGAGGCAAAGTGTGAAAGAAACCAGAGGGGAAGCGTGATCTACCTTACCCGCGGAACAACTTCTTACGGAGGTTATTCTCAACGAGCACCATTCATGGGTCACGAAGAGAGAAGCCTCTTCCAAAGTATGCGAGTTATGCAGAAGAAAGGCATACACGAATCTGTGCGAAACAAGTCTATCTCAAACGCGACTTTGAGCTCCCATCTGGGTTGGCGAAGAATTCATAGTCACAAAATATATGTGTTGAATCCTAAAGAAAGGGAGTACTATTCATTCTGAGGAAACACCACTACAGAGAAACCGTGTTTCTCCTAACATCTTCCCTGAACATGGTAGACTTTACCAACGTAAGTGTGAAATCGCAAGGAATGAGCCCCGTGCCTGTCCCACAGACATACTTAGTGTAGAATGTCTGTCCCCATTCGAATCTTGTTCTGGGAGAAGTGTTTTCAGGAGTAGGAGAGAGAGCAGATGGAACGTATGAAGGTTTTCATTGTGAGAAGGAAATCCATCAGGAAAGCCATACACGTAAGGATGAGAAGCACTTTAGCATGAAAGGGTGAAGGCATCTTGAAAGGGTCCTGTGACGGTGCTGGAGAAACCTCTTCGGAAGTAGGCTTCCCTCAGCTGTCCTATGGTTTCAGTGAGATGAAAGTGCTTTCCGTAGTGGGTGTGAAGGCGTAAGGGACATGGCCTAGACTTAACTCTCCGTGTCGAATGTGCCTACAGTCGTGACATGAAGAACGATGTATGGAAATGGAGGATGTGAGCAAGCCTAAGGAAGATGGCATACGTGTGTTTAACTGTAAGAACAAATCTATAGTGTTGCCGTCCTTCGACTACCATCTCTTTCGTAAGGTTGGAAGCAGCTTGTTAAGCGTTGTGTGCAAGGAAAGAGATGGAACGCGTGACCCTGTACAGGGAGGAAAACGTTGTGCGGAGGGTTTCTCTCCTTTAAGTCCTGTGTCATGCAGGTGGATGGGTCTTCAAATGGACGTGGGCTCGCCTCAGGCCTAGTAGCCTTACACTGAACTCTGAGAAACAAGGCCACGTCAAACAAGCTTTCGTGCGAACATCTTGGTTCTTGAAGATAAAGGCCCTTGGAGATATATGTGTTGTTCTCTAAGGGAAGGTTCTTATACTCCCCTCTCAAGAAACAAAGCTGCAGGGAAATAGTCTTTCCACTACCACCTATAGGGACGAAGGCGGAAGCCATTTCCAACGTTCGCAGTGAAGGCACAAATACTGTGTCATGTACCACTGCTTGAGAAAAAGTTGTGTCGAAAGTTTCTCCCTACTCAGATCTTGTTTCAGGAAGATAAAAGCGTTTTCAGTTCTTTGCCTGAAAGCGTAAGGAAAATGCAATAGCCTGAATTGTGAAGAAAGAAGTGGGTCGAATGTGACCACCACGTCACAAGTTGTCCCCTACAGAGGTGTGTGTCTGGAAATCGGAGGAAGCGTAAGGAACGTGCTATACACTTAGTTCCACAAAACAACACTGTGGAGGGGCGGTCCTTCGACTGCCATCTCTTCTGCTAAGAAACGAACGGATTGAGGCAAAGTGTGAAAGAAAGCAGAGGGGAAGCGTGATCTAACTTACCCGCGGAACAACTTCTTACGGAGGGTTTTCTCAACGAGCACCATTCATGGGTCACGAAGAGAGAAGCCTCTTCCAAAGTATGCGAGTTATGCAGAAGAAAGGCATACACGAATCTGTGCGAAACAAGCCTATCTCAAACGCGACTTCGAGCTCCCATCTGGGTTGGCGAAGAATTCATAGTCACAAAATATATGTGTTGAATCCTAAAGAAAGGGAGTACTATTCATTCTGAGGAAACACCACTACAGAGAAACCGTGTTTCTCCTAACATCTTCCCTGAACATGGTAGACTTTACCAGCGTAAGTGTGAAATCGCGAGGAATGTGCCCCGTGCCTGTCCCACAGACATACTTAGTGTAGAATACCTGTCCCCATTCGAATCTTGTTCTGTGAGAAGTGTTTGCAAGAGTAGGAGATAGAGCAGAAGGAACGTGTCCAGGTTTTCATTGTGAGAAGGAAATCCATCAGGAAAGCCATACACGTAAGGATGAGAAGCACTTTAGCATGAAACGGTGAAGGCATCTTGAAAGGGCCCTGTGACGGTGCTGGAGAAAACTCTTCGGAAGTAGGCTTCCCTCAGCTGTCCTATGGTCTCAGTGAGATGAAAGTGATTTCCGTAGTGGCTGTGAAGGCGTAAGGGACATGGCCTAGACTTAACTCTCCGTGTCGAATGTGCCTACAGTCGTGACATGAAGAACGATGTATGGAAATGGAGGATGTGAGCAAGCCTAAGGAAGATGGCATATGTTTGTTTAACTGTAAGAACAAATCTATGGGGTTGCCGTCCTTCGACTACCATCTCTTTTCGTAAGGTTGGAATCAGCTTGTTAAACGTTGTGTGCAAGGAAAGAGATGGAACGCGCGATCCTGTACAGCGAGGAACACGTTGTGCGGAGGGTTTCTCTCTTTTAAGTCCGGTGCCCTGCAGGTGGATGGGTCTTCAAATGGACGTGGGCTCCCCTCAGGCCTAGTAGCCTTACACTGAACTCTGAGAAACAAGGCCACGTCAAACAGGCTTTCGTGCGAACATCTTGGTTCTTGAAGATAAAGGCCCTTGGAGATATATGTGTTGTTCTCCAAGGGAATGTTCTTATACTCCCCTCTCAAGAAACAAAGCTGCAGGGAAATAGTCTTTCCACTACCACCTATAGGGACGAAGGCGGAAGCCATTTCCAACGTTCGCAGTGAAGGCACAAATACTGTGTCATGTACCACTGCTTGAGAAAAAGTTGTGTCGAAAGTTTCTCCCTACTCAGATCTTGTTTCAGGAAGATAAAAGCGTTTTCAGTTCTTTGCCTGAAAGCGTAAGGAAAATGCAATAGGCTGAATTGTGAAGAAAAAAGTGGGTCGAATGTGACCACCACGTCACAAGTTGTCCCCTACAGAGGTGTGTGTCTGGAAATCGGAGGAAGCGTAAGGAACGTGCTATACACTTAGTTCCACAAAACAACGCTGTGGAGGGGCGGTCCTTCAACTGCCATCTCCTCTGCTAAGAAACGAACGGATTGAGGCAAAGTGTGAAAGAAAGCAGAGGGGAAGCGTGATCTACCTTACCCGCGGAACAACTTCTTACGGAGGGTTTTCTCAACGAGCACCATTCATGGTTCACGAAGATAGAAGCCTCTTCCAAAGTATGCGAGTTATGCAGAAGAAAGGCATACACGAATGTGTGCGAACCAAGTCTATCTCAAACGCGACTTCGAGCTCCCTTCTGGGTTCGTGAGGAATTCATAGTCACAAAACGTATGTGTTGAATCCTAAACAAAGGGAATACTATTCAGTCTGAAGAAACACCACTGCAGAGAAACCGTGTTTCTACTAACATCATCCCTGAACATGGTAGACTTTTCCAACGTAAGTGTGAAATCGCAAGGAATGAGCCCCGTGCCTATCCCACAGACATACTTAGTGTAGAATGTCTGTCCCCATTCGAATCTTGTTCTGGGAGAAGTGATTTCAGGAGTAGGAGAGAGAGCAGATGGAACGTATGAAGGTTCACATTGTGAGAAGGAAATCCATCAGGAAAGCCATACACGTAAGGATGAGAAACACTTTAGCATGAAAGGGTGAAGGCATCTTGAAAGGGCCCTGTGACGGTGCTGGAGAAACCTCTTCTGAAGTAGGCTTCCCTCAGCTGTCCAATGGCTTCAGTGAGATGAAAGTGCTTTCTGTAGTCGGTGTGAAGGCGTAAGGGACATGGCCTAGACTTAACTCTCTGTGTCGAATGTGCCTACAGTCGTGACATGAAGAACGATGTATGGAAATGGACGATGTGAGCAAGCCTAAGGAAGATGGCATACGTGTGTTTAACTCTAAGAACAAATCTATAGTGTTGCCGTCCTTCGACTACCATCTCTTTCGTAAGGTTGGAAGCAGCTTGTTAAGCGTTCTGTGCAAGGAAAGAGATGGAACGCGCGATCCTGTACAGCGAGGAACACGTTGTGCGGAGGGTTTCTCTCCTTTAAGTCCTGTGTCATGAAGGTGGACGGGTCTTCAAATGGACGTGGGCTCGCCTCAGGCCTAGTAGCCTTACACTGAACTCTGAGAAACAAGGCCACGTCAAACAGGCTTTCATGCGAACATCTTGGTTCTTGAAGATAAAGGCCCTTTGAGATATATGTGTTGTTCTCTAAGAGAAGGTTCTTATACTCACCTCTCAAGAAGCAAAACTGCAGGGAAATAGTCTTTCCACTACCACCTATAGGGACGAAGACGGAATCCATTTCCAACGTTCGCAGTGAAGGCACAAATACTGTGTCATGTACCACTGCTTGAGAAAGAAGTTATGTCGAATGTTTCTCCTACTCAGATCTTGTTTCAGGAAGCTAGAAACGTTTTCGGTTCTTTGCCTGAAAGCGTAAGGGAAATGCCATAGGCTGAATTGTGAAGAAAAATGTGGGTCGAATGTGACCACCAAGTCACAAGTTGTCCCCTATAGAGGTGTGTGTCTGGAAATCGGAGGAAGCGTAAGGAACGTGCTATACACTTAGTTCCACAAAACAACGCTGTTGAGGTGCGGTCCTTCGAGTGCCATCTCCTCTGCTAAGAAACGAACGGATTGAGGCAAAGTGTGAAAGAAAGCAGAGGGGAAGCGTGATCTACCTTACCCGCGGAACAACTTCTTACGGAGGGTTTTCTCAACGAGCACCATTCATGGGTCACGAAGATAGAAGTGTCTTCCAAAGTATGCGAGTTTTTCAGAAGAAACGCATACACGAATCTGTGCGAAACAAGTCTATATCAAACGCGACTTCGAGCTCCCATCTGGGTTGGCGAAGAATTCATAGTCACAAAATATATGTGTTGAATCCTAAACAAAGGGAGTACTATTCATTCTGAGGAAACACCACTACAGAGAAACCGTGTTTCTCCTAACATCTTCCCTGAACATGGTAGACTTTACCAGCGTAAGTGTGAAATCGCGAGGAATGTGCCCCGTGCCTGTCCCACAGACATACTTAGTGTAGAATACCTGTCCCCATTCGCATCTTGTTCTGTGAGAAGTGTTTGCAAGAGTAGTAGATAGAGCAGAAGGAAAGTGTCAAGGTTTTCATTGTGAGAAGGAAATCCATCAGGAAAGCCATACACGTAAGGATGAGAAGCACTTTAGCGTGAAACGGTGAAGGCATCTTGAAAGGGCCCTGTGACGGTGCTGGAGAAAACTCTTCGGAAGTAGGCTTCCCTCAGCTGCCCTATGGTTTCAGTGAGATGAAAGTGTTTTCCGTAGTGGCTGTGAAGGCGTAAGGGACATGGCCTAGACTTAACTCTCCGTGTCGAATGTGCCTACAGTCGTGACATGAAGAACGATGTATGGAAATGGAGGATGTGAGCAAGCCTAAGGAAGATGGCATATGTTTGTTTAACTGTAAGAACAAATCTATGGTGTTGCCGTCCTTCGACTACCATCTCTTTTCGTAAGGTTGGAATCAGCTTGTTAAACGTTGTGTGCAAGGAAAGAGATGGAACGCGCGATTCTGTACAGCGAGGAACACGTTGTGCGGAGGGTTTCTCTCTTTTAAGTCCTGTGCCCTGCAGGTGGATGGGTTTTCAAATGGACGTGGGCTCGCCTCAGGCCTAGTAGCCTTACACTGAACTCTGAGAAACAAGGGCACGTCAAACAGGCTTTCGTGCGAACATCTTGGTTCTTGAAGATAAAGGCCCTTGGAGATATATGTGTTGTTCTCCAAGGGAATGTTCTTATACTCCCCTCTCAAGAAACAAAGCTGCAGGGAAATAGTCTTTCCACTACCACCTATAGGGACGAAGGCGGAAGCCATTTCCAACGTTCGCAGTGAAGACACAAATACTGTGTCATGTACCACTGCTTGAGAAAAAGTTGTGTCGAAAGTTTCTCCCTACTCAGATCTTGTTTCAGGAAGATAAAAGCGTTTTCAGTTCTTTGCTGAAAGCGTAAGGTAAATGCAATAGGCTGAATTGTGAAGAAAAAAGTGGGTCGAATGTGACCACCACGTCACATGTTGTCCCCTGCAGAGGTGTGTGTCTGGAAATCGGAGGACGCGTAAGGAACGTGCTATACACTTAGTTCCCCATACAATGCTGTGGAGGGGCGGTCCTTCCACTGCCATCTCCTCTGCTAAGAAACGAACGGATTGAGGCAAAGTGTGAAAGAAACCAGAGGGGAAGCGTGATCTACCTTACCCGCGGAACAACTTCTTACGGAGGGTTTTCTCAACGAGCACCATTCATGGGTCACGAAGAGAGAAGCCTCTTCCAAAGTATGCGAGTTATGCAGAAGAAAGGCATACACGAATCTGTGCGAAACAAGTCTATCTCAAACGCGACTTTGAGCTCCCATCTGGGTTGGCGAAGAATTCATAGTCACAAAATATATGTGTTGAATCCTAAAGAAAGGGAGTACTATTCATTCTGAGGAAACACCACTACAGAGAAACCGTGTTTCTCCTAACATCTTCCCTGAACATGGTAGACTTTACCAACGTAAGTGTGAAATCGCAAGGAATGAGCCCCGTGCCTATCCCACAGACATACTTAGTGTAGAATGTCTGTCCCCATTCGAATCTTGTTCTGGGAGAAGTGTTTTCAGGAGTAGGAGAGAGAGCAGATGGAACGTATGAAGGTTTTCATTGTGAGAAGGAAATCCATCAGGAAAGCCATACACGTAAGGATGAGAAGCACTTTAGCATGAAAGGGTGAAGGCATCTTGAAAGGGTCCTGTGACGGTGCTGGAGAAACCTCTTCGGAAGTAGGCTTCCCTCAGCTGTCCTATGGTTTCAGTGAGATGAAAGTGCTTTCCGTAGTGGGTGTGAAGGCGTAAGGGACATGGCCTACACTTAACTTTCCGTGTCGAATGTGCCTACAGTCGTGACATGAAGAACGATGTATGGAAATGGAGGATGTGAGCAAGCCTAAGGAAGATGGCATACGTGTGTTTAACTGTAAGAACAAATCTATAGTGTTGCCGTCCTTCGACTACCATCTCTTTCGTAAGGTTGGAAGCAGCTTGTTAAGCGTTGTGTGCAAGGAAAGAGATGGAACGCGTGACCCTGTACAGGGAGGAAAACGTTGTGCGGAGGGTTTCTCTCCTTTAAGTCCTGTGTCATGCAGGTGGATGGGTCTTCAAATGGACGTGGGCTCGCCTCAGGCCTAGTAGCCTTACACTGAACTCTGAGAAACAAGGCCACGTCAAACAAGCTTTCGTGCGAACATCTTGGTTCTTGAAGATAAAGGCCCTTGGAGATATATGTGTTGTTCTCTAAGGGAAGGTTCTTATACTCCCCTCTCAAGAAACAAGGCTGCAGGGAAATAGTCTTTCCACTACCACCTATAGGGACGAAGGCGGAAGCCATTTCCAACGTTCGCAGTGAAGGCACAAATACTGTGTCATGTACCACTGCTTGAGAAAAAGTTGTGTCGAAAGTTTCTCCCTACTCAGATCTTGTTTCAGGAAGATAAAAGCGTTTTCAGTTCTTTGCCTGAAAGCGTAAGGAAAATGCAATAGCCTGAATTGTGAAGAAAGAAGTGGGTCGAATGTGACCACCACGTCACAAGTTGTCCCCTACAGAGGTGTGTGTCTGGAAATCGGAGGAAGCGTAAGGAACGTGCTATACACTTAGTTCCACAAAACAACACTGTGGAGGGGCGGTCCTTCGACTGCCATCTCTTCTGCTAAGAAACGAACGGATTGAGGCAAAGTGTGAAAGAAAGCAGAGGGGAAGCGTGATCTAACTTACCGGCGGAACAACTTCTTACGGAGGGTTTTCTCAACGAGCACCATTCATGGGTCACGAAGAGAGAAGCCTCTTCCAAAGTATGCGAGTTATGCAGAAGAAAGGCATACACGAATCTGTGCGAAACAAGTCTATCTCAAACGCGACTTCGAGCTCCCATCTGGGTTGGCGAAGAATTCATAGTCACAAAATATATGTGTTGAATCCTAAAGAAAGGGAGTACTATTCATTCTGAGGAAACACCACTACAGAGAAACCGTGTTTCTCCTAACATCTTCCCTGAACATGGTAGACTTTACCAGCGTAAGTGTGAAATCGCGAGGAATGTGCCCCGTGCCTGTCCCACAGACATACTTAGTGTAGAATACCTGTCCCCATTCGAATCTTGTTCTGTGAGAAGTGTTTGCAAGAGTAGGAGATAGAGCAGAAGGAACGTGTCCAGGTTTTCATTGTGAGAAGGAAATCCGTCAGGAAAGCCATACACGTAAGGATGAGAAGCACTTTAGCATGAAACGGTGAAGGCAACTTGAAAGGGCCCTGTGACGGTGCTGGAGAAAACTCTTCGGAAGTAGGCTTCCCTCAGCTGTCCTATGGTCTCAGTGAGATGAAAGTGATTTCCGTAGTGGCTGTGAAGGCGTAAGGGACATGGCCTAGACTTAACTCTCCGTGTCGAATGTGCCTACAGTCGTGACATGAAGAACGATGTATGGAAATGGAGGATGTGAGCAAGCCTAAGGAAGATGGCATATGTTTGTTTAACTGTAAGAACAAATCTATGGGGTTGCCGTCCTTCGACTACCATCTCTTTTCGTAAGGTTGGAATCAGCTTGTTAAACATTGTGTGCAAGGAAAGAGATGGAACGCGCGATCCTGTACAGCGAGGAACACGTTGTGCGGAGGGTTTCTCTCTTTTAAGTCCGGTGCCCTGCAGGTGGATGGGTCTTCAAATGGACGTGGGCTCCCCTCAGGCCTAGTAGCCTTACACTGAACTCTGAGAAACAAGGCCACGTCAAACAGGCTTTCGTGCGAACATCTTGGTTCTTGAAGATAAAGGCCCTTGGAGATATATGTGTTGTTCTCCAAGGGAATGTTCTTATACTCCCCTCTCAAGAAACAAAGCTGCAGGGAAATAGTCTTTCCACTACCACCTATAGGGACGAAGGCGGAAGCCATTTCCAACGTTCGCAGTGAAGGCACAAATACTGTGTCATATACCACTGCTTGAGAAAAAGTTGTGTCGAAAGTTTCTCCCTACTCAGATCTTGTTTCAGGAAGATAAAAGCGTTTTCAGTTCTTTGCCTGAAAGCGTAAGGAAAATGCAATAGGCTGAATTGTGAAGAAAAAAGTGGGTCGAATGTGACCACCACGTCACAAGTTGTCCCCTGCAGAGGTGTGTGTCTGGAAATCGGAGGAAGCGTAAGGAACGTGCTATACACTTAGTTCCACAAAACAACGCTGTGGAGGGGCGGTCCTTCGACTGCCATCTCCTCTGCTAAGAAACGAACGGATTGAGGCAAAGTGTGAAAGAAAGCAGAGGGGAAGCGTGATCTACCTTACCCGCGGAACAACTTCTTATGGAGGGTTTTCTCAACGAGCACCATTCATGGGTCACGAAGAGAGAAGCCTCTTCCAAAGTATGCGAGTTATGCAGAAGAAAGGCATACACGAATCTGTGCGAAACAAGTCTATCTCAAACGCGACTTTGAGCTCCCATCTGGGTTGGCGAAGAATTCATAGTCACAAAATATATGTGTTGAATCCTAAAGAAAGGGAGTACTATTCATTCTGAGGAAACACCACTACAGAGAAACCGTGTTTCTCCTAACATCTTCCCTGAACATGGTAGACTTTACCAACGTAAGTGTGAAATCGCAAGGAATGAGCCCCGTGCCTATCCCACAGACATACTTAGTGTAGAATGTCTGTCCCCATTCGAATCTTGTTCTGGGAGAAGTGTTTTCAGGAGTAGGAGAGAGAGCAGATGGAACGTATGAAGGTTTTCATTGTGAGAAGGAAATCCATCAGGAAAGCCATACACGTAAGGATGAGAAGCACTTTAGCATGAAAGGGTGAAGGCATCTTGAAAGGGTCCTGTGACGGTGCTGGAGAAACCTCTTCGGAAGTAGGCTTCCCTCAGCTGTCCTATGGTTTCAGTGAGATGAAAGTGCTTTCCGTAGTGGGTGTGAAGGCGTAAGGGACATGGCCTACACTTAACTTTCCGTGTCGAATGTGCCTACAGTCGTGACATGAAGAACGATGTATGGAAATGGAGGATGTGAGCAAGCCTAAGGAAGATGGCATACGTGTGTTTAACTGTAAGAACAAATCTATAGTGTTGCCGTCCTTCGACTACCATCTCTTTCGTAAGGTTGGAAGCAGCTTGTTAAGCGTTGTGTGCAAGGAAAGAGATGGAACGCGTGACCCTGTACAGGGAGGAAAACGTTGTGCGGAGGGTTTCTCTCCTTTAAGTCCTGTGTCATGCAGGTGGATGGGTCTTCAAATGGACGTGGGCTCGCCTCAGGCCTAGTAGCCTTACACTGAACTCTGAGAAACAAGGCCACGTCAAACAAGCTTTCGTGCGAACATCTTGGTTCTTGAAGATAAAGGCCCTTGGAGATATATGTGTTGTTCTCTAAGGGAAGGTTCTTATACTCCCCTCTCAAGAAACAAGGCTGCAGGGAAATAGTCTTTCCACTACCACCTATAGGGACGAAGACGGAAGCCATTTCCAACGTTCGCAGTGAAGGCACAAATACTGTGTCATGTACCACTGCTTGAGAAAAAGTTGTGTCGAAAGTTTCTCCCTACTCAGATCTTGTTTCAGGAAGATAAAAGCGTTTTCAGTTCTTTGCCTGAAAGCGTAAGGAAAATGCAATAGCCTGAATTGTGAAGAAAGAAGTGGGTCGAATGTGACCACCACGTCACAAGTTGTCCCCTACAGAGGTGTGTGTCTGGAAATCGGAGGAAGCGTAAGGAACGTGCTATACACTTAGTTCCACAAAACAACACTGTGGAGGGGCGGTCCTTCGACTGCCATCTCTTCTGCTAAGAAACGAACGGATTGAGGCAAAGTGTGAAAGAAAGCAGAGGGGAAGCGTGATCTAACTTACCGGCGGAACAACTTCTTACGGAGGGTTTTCTCAACGAGCACCATTCATGGGTCACGAAGAGAGAAGCCTCTTCCAAAGTATGCGAGTTATGCAGAAGAAAGGCATACACGAATCTGTGCGAAACAAGTCTATCTCAAACGCGACTTCGAGCTCCCATCTGGGTTGGCGAAGAATTCATAGTCACCAAATATATGTGTTGAATCCTAAAGAAAGGGAGTACTATTCATTCTGAGGAAACACCACTACAGAGAAACCGTGTTTCTCCTAACATCTTCCCTGAACATGGTAGACTTTACCAGCGTAAGTGTGAAATCGCGAGGAATGTGCCCCGTGCCTGTCCCACAGACATACTTAGTGTAGAATACCTGTCCCCATTCGAATCTTGTTCTGTGAGAAGTGTTTGCAAGAGTAGGAGATAGAGCAGAAGGAACGTGTCCAGGTTTTCATTGTGAGAAGGAAATCCGTCAGGAAAGCCATACACGTAAGGATGAGAAGCACTTTAGCATGAAACGGTGAAGGCATCTTGAAAGGGCCCTGTGACGGTGCTGGAGAAAACTCTTCGGAAGTAGGCTTCCCTCAGCTGTCCTATGGTCTCAGTGAGATGAAAGTGATTTCCGTAGTGGCTGTGAAGGCGTAAGGGACATGGCCTAGACTTAACTCTCCGTGTCGAATGTGCCTACAGTCGTGACATGAAGAACGATGTATGGAAATGGAGGATGTGAGCAAGCCTAAGGAAGATGGCATATGTTTGTTTAACTGTAAGAACAAATCTATGGGGTTGCCGTCCTTCGACTACCATCTCTTTTCGTAAGGTTGGAATCAGCTTGTTAAACGTTGTGTGCAAGGAAAGAGATGGAACGCGCGATCCTGTACAGCGAGGAACACGTTGTGCGGAGGGTTTCTCTCTTTTAAGTCCGGTGCCCTGCAGGTGGATGGGTCTTCAAATGGACGTGGGCTCCCCTCAGGCCTAGTAGCCTTACACTGAACTCTGAGAAACAAGGCCACGTCAAACAGGCTTTCGTGCGAACATCTTGGTTCTTGAAGATAAAGGCCCTTGGAGATATATGTGTTGTTCTCCAAGGGAATGTTCTTATACTCCCCTCTCAAGAAACAAAGCTGCAGGGAAATAGTCTTTCCACTACCACCTATAGGGACGAAGGCGGAAGCCATTTCCAACGTTCGCAGTGAAGGCACAAATACTGTGTCATATACCACTGCTTGAGAAAAAGTTGTGTCGAAAGTTTCTCCCTACTCAGATCTTGTTTCAGGAAGATAAAAGCGTTTTCAGTTCTTTGCCTGAAAGCGTAAGGAAAATGCAATAGGCTGAATTGTGAAGAAAAAAGTGGGTCGAATGTGACCACCACGTCACAAGTTGTCCCCTGCAGAGGTGTGTGTCTGGAAATCGGAGGAAGCGTAAGGAACGTGCTATACACTTAGTTCCACAAAACAACGCTGTGGAGGGGCGGTCCTTCAACTGCCATCTCCTCTGCTAAGAAACGAACGGATTGAGGCAAAGTGTGAAAGAAAGCAGAGGGGAAGCGTGATCTACCTTACCCGCGGAACAACTTCTTACGGAGGGTTTTCTCAACGAGCACCATTCATGGTTCACGAAGATAGAAGCCTCTTCCAAAGTATGCGAGTTATGCAGAAGAAAGGCATACACGAATGTGTGCGAACCAAGTCTATCTCAAACGCGACTTCGAGCTCCCTTCTGGGTTCGTGAGGAATTCATAGTCACAAAACGTATGTGTTGAATCCTAAACAAAGGGAATACTATTCAGTCTGAAGAAACACCACTGCAGAGAAACCGTGTTTCTACTAACATCATCCCTGAACATGGTAGACTTTTCCAACGTAAGTGTGAAATCGCAAGGAATGAGCCCCGTGCCTATCCCACAGACATACTTAGTGTAGAATGTCTGTCCCCATTCGAATCTTGTTCTGGGAGAAGTGATTTCAGGAGTAGGAGAGAGAGCAGATGGAACGTATGAAGGTTCACATTGTGAGAAGGAAATCCATCAGGAAAGCCATACACGTAAGGATGAGAAACACTTTAGCATGAAAGGGTGAAGGCATCTTGAAAGGGCCCTGTGACGGTGCTGGAGAAACCTCTTCTGAAGTAGGCTTCCCTCAGCTGTCCAATGGCTTCAGTGAGATGAAAGTGCTTTCTGTAGTCGGTGTGAAGGCGTAAGGGACATGGCCTAGACTTAACTCTCTGTGTCGAATGTGCCTACAGTCGTGACATGAAGAACGATGTATGGAAATGGACGATGTGAGCAAGCCTAAGGAAGATGGCATACGTGTGTTTAACTCTAAGAACAAATCTATAGTGTTGCCGTCCTTCGACTACCATCTCTTTCGTAAGGTTGGAAGCAGCTTGTTAAGCGTTCTGTGCAAGGAAAGAGATGGAACGCGCGATCCTGTACAGCGAGGAACACGTTGTGCGGAGGGTTTCTCTCCTTTAAGTCCTGTGTCATGAAGGTGGACGGGTCTTCAAATGGACGTGGGCTCGCCTCAGGCCTAGTAGCCTTACACTGAACTCTGAGAAACAAGGCCACGTCAAACAGGCTTTCATGCGAACATCTTGGTTCTTGAAGATAAAGGCCCTTGGAGATATATGTGTTGTTCTCTAAGAGAAGGTTCTTATACTCACCTCTCAAGAAGCAAAACTGCAGGGAAATAGTCTTTCCACTACCACCTATAGGGACGAAGACGGAATCCATTTCCAACGTTCGCAGTGAAGGCACAAATACTGTGTCATGTACCACTGCTTGAGAAAGAAGTTATGTCGAATGTTTCTCCTACTCAGATCTTGTTTCAGGAAGCTAGAAACGTTTTCGGTTCTTTGCCTGAAAGCGTAAGGGAAATGCCATAGGCTGAATTGTGAAGAAAAATGTGGGTCGAATGTGACCACCAAGTCACAAGTTGTCCCCTATAGAGGTGTGTGTCTGGAAATCGGAGGAAGCGTAAGGAACGTGCTATACACTTAGTTCCACAAAACAACGCTGTTGAGGTGCGGTCCTTCGAGTGCCATCTCCTCTGCTAAGAAACGAACGGATTGAGGCAAAGTGTGAAAGAAAGCAGAGGGGAAGCGTGATCTACCTTACCCGCGGAACAACTTCTTACGGAGGGTTTTCTCAACGAGCACCATTCATGGGTCACGAAGATAGAAGTGTCTTCCAAAGTATGCGAGTTTTTCAGAAGAAACGCATACACGAATCTGTGCGAAACAAGTCTATATCAAACGCGACTTCGAGCTCCCATCTGGGTTGGCGAAGAATTCATAGTCACAAAATATATGTGTTGAATCCTAAACAAAGGGAGTACTATTCATTCTGAGGAAACACCACTACAGAGAAACCGTGTTTCTCCTAACATCTTCCCTGAACATGGTAGACTTTACCAGCGTAAGTGTGAAATCGCGAGGAATGTGCCCCGTGCCTGTCCCACAGACATACTTAGTGTAGAATACCTGTCCCCATTCGCATCTTGTTCTGTGAGAAGTGTTTGCAAGAGTAGTAGATAGAGCAGAAGGAAAGTGTCAAGGTTTTCATTGTGAGAAGGAAATCCATCAGGAAAGCCATACACGTAAGGATGAGAAGCACTTTAGCGTGAAACGGTGAAGGCATCTTGAAAGGGCCCTGTGACGGTGCTGGAGAAAACTCTTCGGAAGTAGGCTTCCCTCAGCTGCCCTATGGTTTCAGTGAGATGAAAGTGTTTTCCGTAGTGGCTGTGAAGGCGTAAGGGACATGGCCTAGACTTAACTCTCCGTGTCGAATGTGCCTACAGTCGTGACATGAAGAACGATGTATGGAAATGGAGGATGTGAGCAAGCCTAAGGAAGATGGCATATGTTTGTTTAACTGTAAGAACAAATCTATGGTGTTGCCGTCCTTCGACTACCATCTCTTTTCGTAAGGTTGGAATCAGCTTGTTAAACGTTGTGTGCAAGGAAAGAGATGGAACGCGCGATTCTGTACAGCGAGGAACACGTTGTGCGGAGGGTTTCTCTCTTTTAAGTCCTGTGCCCTGCAGGTGGATGGGTTTTCAAATGGACGTGGGCTCGCCTCAGGCCTAGTAGCCTTACACTGAACTCTGAGAAACAAGGGCACGTCAAACAGGCTTTCGCGCGAACATCTTGGTTCTTGAAGATAAAGGCCCTTGGAGATATATGTGTTGTTCTCCAAGGGAATGTTCTTATACTCCCCTCTCAAGAAACAAAGCTGCAGGGAAATAGTCTTTCCACTACCACCTATAGGGACGAAGGCGGAAGCCATTTCCAACGTTCGCAGTGAAGGCACAAATACTGTGTCATGTACCACTGCTTGAGAAAAAGTTGTGTCGAAAGTTTCTCCCTACTCAGATCTTGTTTCAGGAAGATAAAAGCGTTTTCAGTTCTTTGCTGAAAGCGTAAGGTAAATGCAATAGGCTGAATTGTGAAGAAAAAAGTGGGTCGAATGTGACCACCACGTCACATGTTGTCCCCTGCAGAGGTGTGTGTCTGGAAATCGGAGGACGCGTAAGGAACGTGCTATACACTTAGTTCCCCATACAATGCTGTGGAGGGGCGGTCCTTCGACTGCCATCTCCTCTGCTAAGAAACGAACGGATTGAGGCAAAGTGTGAAAGAAACCAGAGGGGAAGCGTGATCTACCTTACCCGCGGAACAACTTCTTACGGAGGGTTTTCTCAACGAGCACCATTCATGGGTCACGAAGAGAGAAGCCTCTTCCAAAGTATGCGAGTTATGCAGAAGAAAGGCATACACGAATCTGTGCGAAACAAGTCTATCTCAAACGCGACTTTGAGCTCCCATCTGGGTTGGCGAAGAATTCATAGTCACAAAATATATGTGTTGAATCCTAAAGAAAGGGAGTACTATTCATTCTGAGGAAACACCACTACAGAGAAACCGTGTTTCTCCTAACATCTTCCCTGAACATGGTAGACTTTACCAACGTAAGTGTGAAATCGCAAGGAATGAGCCCCGTGCCTATCCCACAGACATACTTAGTGTAGAATGTCTGTCCCCATTCGAATCTTGTTCTGGGAGAAGTGTTTTCAGGAGTAGGAGAGAGAGCAGATGGAACGTATGAAGGTTTTCATTGTGAGAAGGAAATCCATCAGGAAAGCCATACACGTAAGGATGAGAAGCACTTTAGCATGAAAGGGTGAAGGCATCTTGAAAGGGTCCTGTGACGGTGCTGGAGAAACCTCTTCGGAAGTAGGCTTCCCTCAGCTGTCCTATGGTTTCAGTGAGATGAAAGTGCTTTCCGTAGTGGGTGTGAAGGCGTAAGGGACATGGCCTACACTTAACTTTCCGTGTCGAATGTGCCTACAGTCGTGACATGAAGAACGATGTATGGAAATGGAGGATGTGAGCAAGCCTAAGGAAGATGGCATACGTGTGTTTAACTGTAAGAACAAATCTATAGTGTTGCCGTCCTTCGACTACCATCTCTTTCGTAAGGTTGGAAGCAGCTTGTTAAGCGTTGTGTGCAAGGAAAGAGATGGAACGCGTGACCCTGTACAGGGAGGAAAACGTTGTGCGGAGGGTTTCTCTCCTTTAAGTCCTGTGTCATGCAGGTGGATGGGTCTTCAAATGGACGTGGGCTCGCCTCAGGCCTAGTAGCCTTACACTGAACTCTGAGAAACAAGGCCACGTCAAACAAGCTTTCGTGCGAACATCTTGGTTCTTGAAGATAAAGGCCCTTGGAGATATATGTGTTGTTCTCTAAGGGAAGGTTCTTATACTCCCCTCTCAAGAAACAAGGCTGCAGGGAAATAGTCTTTCCACTACCACCTATAGGGACGAAGGCGGAAGCCATTTCCAACGTTCGCAGTGAAGGCACAAATACTGTGTCATGTACCACTGCTTGAGAAAAAGTTGTGTCGAAAGTTTCTCCCTACTCAGATCTTGTTTCAGGAAGATAAAAGCGTTTTCAGTTCTTTGCCTGAAAGCGTAAGGAAAATGCAATAGCCTGAATTGTGAAGAAAGAAGTGGGTCGAATGTGACCACCACGTCACAAGTTGTCCCCTACAGAGGTGTGTGTCTGGAAATCGGAGGAAGCGTAAGGAACGTGCTATACACTTAGTTCCACAAAACAACACTGTGGAGGGGCGGTCCTTCGACTGCCATCTCTTCTGCTAAGAAACGAACGGATTGAGGCAAAGTGTGAAAGAAAGCAGAGGGGAAGCGTGATCTAACTTACCGGCGGAACAACTTCTTACGGAGGGTTTTCTCAACGAGCACCATTCATGGGTCACGAAGAGAGAAGCCTCTTCCAAAGTATGCGAGTTATGCAGAAGAAAGGCATACACGAATCTGTGCGAAACAAGTCTATCTCAAACGCGACTTCGAGCTCCCATCTGGGTTGGCGAAGAATTCATAGTCACAAAATATATGTGTTGAATCCTAAAGAAAGGGAGTACTATTCATTCTGAGGAAACACCACTACAGAGAAACCGTGTTTCTCCTAACATCTTCCCTGAACATGGTAGACTTTACCAGCGTAAGTGTGAAATCGCGAGGAATGTGCCCCGTGCCTGTCCCACAGACATACTTAGTGTAGAATACCTGTCCCCATTCGAATCTTGTTCTGTGAGAAGTGTTTGCAAGAGTAGGAGATAGAGCAGAAGGAACGTGTCCAGGTTTTCATTGTGAGAAGGAAATCCGTCAGGAAAGCCATACACGTAAGGATGAGAAGCACTTTAGCATGAAACGGTGAAGGCAACTTGAAAGGGCCCTGTGACGGTGCTGGAGAAAACTCTTCGGAAGTAGGCTTCCCTCAGCTGTCCTATGGTCTCAGTGAGATGAAAGTGATTTCCGTAGTGGCTGTGAAGGCGTAAGGGACATGGCCTAGACTTAACTCTCCGTGTCGAATGTGCCTACAGTCGTGACATGAAGAACGATGTATGGAAATGGAGGATGTGAGCAAGCCTAAGGAAGATGGCATATGTTTGTTTAACTGTAAGAACAAATCTATGGTGTTGCCGTCCTTCGACTACCATCTCTTTTCGTAAGGTTGGAATCAGCTTGTTAAACGTTGTGTGCAAGGAAAGAGATGGAACGCGCGATTCTGTACAGCGAGGAACACGTTGTGCGGAGGGTTTCTCTCTTTTAAGTCCTGTGCCCTGCAGGTGGATGGGTTTTCAAATGGACGTGGGCTCGCCTCAGGCCTAGTAGCCTTACACTGAACTCTGAGAAACAAGGGCACGTCAAACAGGCTTTCGCGCGAACATCTTGGTTCTTGAAGATAAAGGCCCTTGGAGATATATGTGTTGTTCTCCAAGGGAATGTTCTTATACTCCCCTCTCAAGAAACAAAGCTGCAGGGAAATAGTCTTTCCACTACCACCTATAGGGACGAAGGCGGAAGCCATTTCCAACGTTCGCAGTGAAGGCACAAATACTGTGTCATGTACCACTGCTTGAGAAAAAGTTGTGTCGAAAGTTTCTCCCTACTCAGATCTTGTTTCAGGAAGATAAAAGCGTTTTCAGTTCTTTGCTGAAAGCGTAAGGTAAATGCAATAGGCTGAATTGTGAAGAAAAAAGTGGGTCGAATGTGACCACCACGTCACATGTTGTCCCCTGCAGAGGTGTGTGTCTGGAAATCGGAGGACGCGTAAGGAACGTGCTATACACTTAGTTCCCCATACAATGCTGTGGAGGGGCGGTCCTTCGACTGCCATCTCCTCTGCTAAGAAACGAACGGATTGAGGCAAAGTGTGAAAGAAACCAGAGGGGAAGCGTGATCTACCTTACCCGCGGAACAACTTCTTACGGAGGGTTTTCTCAACGAGCACCATTCATGGGTCACGAAGAGAGAAGCCTCTTCCAAAGTATGCGAGTTATGCAGAAGAAAGGCATACACGAATCTGTGCGAAACAAGTCTATCTCAAACGCGACTTTGAGCTCCCATCTGGGTTGGCGAAGAATTCATAGTCACAAAATATATGTGTTGAATCCTAAAGAAAGGGAGTACTATTCATTCTGAGGAAACACCACTACAGAGAAACCGTGTTTCTCCTAACATCTTCCCTGAACATGGTAGACTTTACCAACGTAAGTGTGAAATCGCAAGGAATGAGCCCCGTGCCTATCCCACAGACATACTTAGTGTAGAATGTCTGTCCCCATTCGAATCTTGTTCTGGGAGAAGTGTTTTCAGGAGTAGGAGAGAGAGCAGATGGAACGTATGAAGGTTTTCATTGTGAGAAGGAAATCCATCAGGAAAGCCATACACGTAAGGATGAGAAGCACTTTAGCATGAAAGGGTGAAGGCATCTTGAAAGGGTCCTGTGACGGTGCTGGAGAAACCTCTTCGGAAGTAGGCTTCCCTCAGCTGTCCTATGGTTTCAGTGAGATGAAAGTGCTTTCCGTAGTGGGTGTGAAGGCGTAAGGGACATGGCCTACACTTAACTTTCCGTGTCGAATGTGCCTACAGTCGTGACATGAAGAACGATGTATGGAAATGGAGGATGTGAGCAAGCCTAAGGAAGATGGCATACGTGTGTTTAACTGTAAGAACAAATCTATAGTGTTGCCGTCCTTCGACTACCATCTCTTTCGTAAGGTTGGAAGCAGCTTGTTAAGCGTTGTGTGCAAGGAAAGAGATGGAACGCGTGACCCTGTACAGGGAGGAAAACGTTGTGCGGAGGGTTTCTCTCCTTTAAGTCCTGTGTCATGCAGGTGGATGGGTCTTCAAATGGACGTGGGCTCGCCTCAGGCCTAGTAGCCTTACACTGAACTCTGAGAAACAAGGCCACGTCAAACAAGCTTTCGTGCGAACATCTTGGTTCTTGAAGATAAAGGCCCTTGGAGATATATGTGTTGTTCTCTAAGGGAAGGTTCTTATACTCCCCTCTCAAGAAACAAGGCTGCAGGGAAATAGTCTTTCCACTACCACCTATAGGGACGAAGGCGGAAGCCATTTCCAACGTTCGCAGTGAAGGCACAAATACTGTGTCATGTACCACTGCTTGAGAAAAAGTTGTGTCGAAAGTTTCTCCCTACTCAGATCTTGTTTCAGGAAGATAAAAGCGTTTTCAGTTCTTTGCCTGAAAGCGTAAGGAAAATGCAATAGCCTGAATTGTGAAGAAAGAAGTGGGTCGAATGTGACCACCACGTCACAAGTTGTCCCCTACAGAGGTGTGTGTCTGGAAATCGGAGGAAGCGTAAGGAACGTGCTATACACTTAGTTCCACAAAACAACACTGTGGAGGGGCGGTCCTTCGACTGCCATCTCTTCTGCTAAGAAACGAACGGATTGAGGCAAAGTGTGAAAGAAAGCAGAGGGGAAGCGTGATCTAACTTACCGGCGGAACAACTTCTTACGGAGGGTTTTCTCAACGAGCACCATTCATGGGTCACGAAGAGAGAAGCCTCTTCCAAAGTATGCGAGTTATGCAGAAGAAAGGCATACACGAATCTGTGCGAAACAAGTCTATCTCAAACGCGACTTCGAGCTCCCATCTGGGTTGGCGAAGAATTCATAGTCACAAAATATATGTGTTGAATCCTAAAGAAAGGGAGTACTATTCATTCTGAGGAAACACCACTACAGAGAAACCGTGTTTCTCCTAACATCTTCCCTGAACATGGTAGACTTTACCAGCGTAAGTGTGAAATCGCGAGGAATGTGCCCCGTGCCTGTCCCACAGACATACTTAGTGTAGAATACCTGTCCCCATTCGAATCTTGTTCTGTGAGAAGTGTTTGCAAGAGTAGGAGATAGAGCAGAAGGAACGTGTCCAGGTTTTCATTGTGAGAAGGAAATCCGTCAGGAAAGCCATACACGTAAGGATGAGAAGCACTTTAGCATGAAACGGTGAAGGCAACTTGAAAGGGCCCTGTGACGGTGCTGGAGAAAACTCTTCGGAAGTAGGCTTCCCTCAGCTGTCCTATGGTCTCAGTGAGATGAAAGTGATTTCCGTAGTGGCTGTGAAGGCGTAAGGGACATGGCCTAGACTTAACTCTCCGTGTCGAATGTGCCTACAGTCGTGACATGAAGAACGATGTATGGAAATGGAGGATGTGAGCAAGCCTAAGGAAGATGGCATATGTTTGTTTAACTGTAAGAACAAATCTATGGGGTTGCCGTCCTTCGACTACCATCTCTTTTCGTAAGGTTGGAATCAGCTTGTTAAACGTTGTGTGCAAGGAAAGAGATGGAACGCGCGATCCTGTACAGCGAGGAACACGTTGTGCGGAGGGTTTCTCTCTTTTAAGTCCGGTGCCCTGCAGGTGGATGGGTCTTCAAATGGACGTGGGCTCCCCTCAGGCCTAGTAGCCTTACACTGAACTCTGAGAAACAAGGCCACGTCAAACAGGCTTTCGTGCGAACATCTTGGTTCTTGAAGATAAAGGCCCTTGGAGATATATGTGTTGTTCTCCAAGGGAATGTTCTTATACTCCCCTCTCAAGAAACAAAGCTGCAGGGAAATAGTCTTTCCACTACCACCTATAGGGACGAAGGCGGAAGCCATTTCCAACGTTCGCAGTGAAGGCACAAATACTGTGTCATGTACCACTGCTTGAGAAAAAGTTGTGTCGAAAGTTTCTCCCTACTCAGATCTTGTTTCAGGAAGATAAAAGCGTTTTCAGTTCTTTGCCTGAAAGCGTAAGGAAAATGCAATAGGCTGAATTGTGAAGAAAAAAGTGGGTCGAATGTGACCACCACGTCACAAGTTGTCCCCTGCAGAGGTGTGTGTCTGGAAATCGGAGGAAGCGTAAGGAACGTGCTATACACTTAGTTCCACAAAACAACGCTGTGGAGGGGCGGTCCTTCGACTGCCATCTCCTCTGCTAAGAAACGAACGGATTGAGGCAAAGTGTGAAAGAAAGCAGAGGGGAAGCGTGATCTACCTTACCCGCGGAACAACTTCTTATGGAGGGTTTTCTCAACGAGCACCATTCATGGGTCACGAAGAGAGAAGCCTCTTCCAAAGTATGCGAGTTATGCAGAAGAAAGGCATACACGAATCTGTGCGAAACAAGTCTATCTCAAACGCGACTTTGAGCTCCCATCTGGGTTGGCGAAGAATTCATAGTCACAAAATATATGTGTTGAATCCTAAAGAAAGGGAGTACTATTCATTCTGAGGAAACACCACTACAGAGAAACCGTGTTTCTCCTAACATCTTCCCTGAACATGGTAGACTTTACCAACGTAAGTGTGAAATCGCAAGGAATGAGCCCCGTGCCTATCCCACAGACATACTTAGTGTAGAATGTCTGTCCCCATTCGAATCTTGTTCTGGGAGAAGTGTTTTCAGGAGTAGGAGAGAGAGCAGATGGAACGTATGAAGGTTTTCATTGTGAGAAGGAAATCCATCAGGAAAGCCATACACGTAAGGATGAGAAGCACTTTAGCATGAAAGGGTGAAGGCATCTTGAAAGGGTCCTGTGACGGTGCTGGAGAAACCTCTTCGGAAGTAGGCTTCCCTCAGCTGTCCTATGGTTTCAGTGAGATGAAAGTGCTTTCCGTAGTGGGTGTGAAGGCGTAAGGGACATGGCCTACACTTAACTTTCCGTGTCGAATGTGCCTACAGTCGTGACATGAAGAACGATGTATGGAAATGGAGGATGTGAGCAAGCCTAAGGAAGATGGCATACGTGTGTTTAACTGTAAGAACAAATCTATAGTGTTGCCGTCCTTCGACTACCATCTCTTTCGTAAGGTTGGAAGCAGCTTGTTAAGCGTTGTGTGCAAGGAAAGAGATGGAACGCGTGACCCTGTACAGGGAGGAAAACGTTGTGCGGAGGGTTTCTCTCCTTTAAGTCCTGTGTCATGCAGGTGGATGGGTCTTCAAATGGACGTGGGCTCGCCTCAGGCCTAGTAGCCTTACACTGAACTCTGAGAAACAAGGCCACGTCAAACAAGCTTTCGTGCGAACATCTTGGTTCTTGAAGATAAAGGCCCTTGGAGATATATGTGTTGTTCTCTAAGGGAAGGTTCTTATACTCCCCTCTCAAGAAACAAGGCTGCAGGGAAATAGTCTTTCCACTACCACCTATAGGGACGAAGACGGAAGCCATTTCCAACGTTCGCAGTGAAGGCACAAATACTGTGTCATGTACCACTGCTTGAGAAAAAGTTGTGTCGAAAGTTTCTCCCTACTCAGATCTTGTTTCAGGAAGATAAAAGCGTTTTCAGTTCTTTGCCTGAAAGCGTAAGGAAAATGCAATAGCCTGAATTGTGAAGAAAGAAGTGGGTCGAATGTGACCACCACGTCACAAGTTGTCCCCTACAGAGGTGTGTGTCTGGAAATCGGAGGAAGCGTAAGGAACGTGCTATACACTTAGTTCCACAAAACAACACTGTGGAGGGGCGGTCCTTCGACTGCCATCTCTTCTGCTAAGAAACGAACGGATTGAGGCAAAGTGTGAAAGAAAGCAGAGGGGAAGCGTGATCTAACTTACCGGCGGAACAACTTCTTACGGAGGGTTTTCTCAACGAGCACCATTCATGGGTCACGAAGAGAGAAGCCTCTTCCAAAGTATGCGAGTTATGCAGAAGAAAGGCATACACGAATCTGTGCGAAACAAGTCTATCTCAAACGCGACTTCGAGCTCCCATCTGGGTTGGCGAAGAATTCATAGTCACCAAATATATGTGTTGAATCCTAAAGAAAGGGAGTACTATTCATTCTGAGGAAACACCACTACAGAGAAACCGTGTTTCTCCTAACATCTTCCCTGAACATGGTAGACTTTACCAGCGTAAGTGTGAAATCGCGAGGAATGTGCCCCGTGCCTGTCCCACAGACATACTTAGTGTAGAATACCTGTCCCCATTCGAATCTTGTTCTGTGAGAAGTGTTTGCAAGAGTAGGAGATAGAGCAGAAGGAACGTGTCCAGGTTTTCATTGTGAGAAGGAAATCCGTCAGGAAAGCCATACACGTAAGGATGAGAAGCACTTTAGCATGAAACGGTGAAGGCATCTTGAAAGGGCCCTGTGACGGTGCTGGAGAAAACTCTTCGGAAGTAGGCTTCCCTCAGCTGTCCTATGGTCTCAGTGAGATGAAAGTGATTTCCGTAGTGGCTGTGAAGGCGTAAGGGACATGGCCTAGACTTAACTCTCCGTGTCGAATGTGCCTACAGTCGTGACATGAAGAACGATGTATGGAAATGGAGGATGTGAGCAAGCCTAAGGAAGATGGCATATGTTTGTTTAACTGTAAGAACAAATCTATGGGGTTGCCGTCCTTCGACTACCATCTCTTTTCGTAAGGTTGGAATCAGCTTGTTAAACGTTGTGTGCAAGGAAAGAGATGGAACGCGCGATCCTGTACAGCGAGGAACACGTTGTGCGGAGGGTTTCTCTCTTTTAAGTCCGGTGCCCTGCAGGTGGATGGGTCTTCAAATGGACGTGGGCTCCCCTCAGGCCTAGTAGCCTTACACTGAACTCTGAGAAACAAGGCCACGTCAAACAGGCTTTCGTGCGAACATCTTGGTTCTTGAAGATAAAGGCCCTTGGAGATATATGTGTTGTTCTCCAAGGGAATGTTCTTATACTCCCCTCTCAAGAAACAAAGCTGCAGGGAAATAGTCTTTCCACTACCACCTATAGGGACGAAGGCGGAAGCCATTTCCAACGTTCGCAGTGAAGGCACAAATACTGTGTCATATACCACTGCTTGAGAAAAAGTTGTGTCGAAAGTTTCTCCCTACTCAGATCTTGTTTCAGGAAGATAAAAGCGTTTTCAGTTCTTTGCCTGAAAGCGTAAGGAAAATGCAATAGGCTGAATTGTGAAGAAAAAAGTGGGTCGAATGTGACCACCACGTCACAAGTTGTCCCCTGCAGAGGTGTGTGTCTGGAAATCGGAGGAAGCGTAAGGAACGTGCTATACACTTAGTTCCACAAAACAACGCTGTGGAGGGGCGGTCCTTCGACTGCCATCTCCTCTGCTAAGAAACGAACGGATTGAGGCAAAGTGTGAAAGAAAGCAGAGGGGAAGCGTGATCTACCTTACCCGCGGAACAACTTCTTATGGAGGGTTTTCTCAACGAGCACCATTCATGGGTCACGAAGAGAGAAGCCTCTTCCAAAGTATGCGAGTTATGCAGAAGAAAGGCATACACGAATCTGTGCGAAACAAGTCTATCTCAAACGCGACTTTGAGCTCCCATCTGGGTTGGCGAAGAATTCATAGTCACAAAATATATGTGTTGAATCCTAAAGAAAGGGAGTACTATTCATTCTGAGGAAACACCACTACAGAGAAACCGTGTTTCTCCTAACATCTTCCCTGAACATGGTAGACTTTACCAACGTAAGTGTGAAATCGCAAGGAATGAGCCCCGTGCCTATCCCACAGACATACTTAGTGTAGAATGTCTGTCCCCATTCGAATCTTGTTCTGGGAGAAGTGTTTTCAGGAGTAGGAGAGAGAGCAGATGGAACGTATGAAGGTTTTCATTGTGAGAAGGAAATCCATCAGGAAAGCCATACACGTAAGGATGAGAAGCACTTTAGCATGAAAGGGTGAAGGCATCTTGAAAGGGTCCTGTGACGGTGCTGGAGAAACCTCTTCGGAAGTAGGCTTCCCTCAGCTGTCCTATGGTTTCAGTGAGATGAAAGTGCTTTCCGTAGTGGCTGTGAAGGCGTAAGGGACATGGCCTAGACTTAACTCTCCGTGTCGAATGTGCCTACAGTCGTGACATGAAGAACGATGTATGGAAATGGAGGATGTGAGCAAGCCTAAGGAAGATGGCATATGTTTGTTTAACTGTAAGAACAAATCTATGGTGTTGCCGTCCTTCGACTACCATCTCTTTTCGTAAGGTTGGAAGCAGCTTGCTAAACGTTGTGTGCAAGGAAAGAGATGGAACGCGCGATCCTGTACAGCGAGGAACACGTTGTGCGGAGGGTTTCTCTCTTTTAAGTCCTGTGCCCTGCAGGTGGATGGGTCTTCAAATGGACGTGGGCTCGCCTCAGGCCTAGTAGCCTTACACTGAACTCTGAGAAACAAGGGCACGTCAAACAGGCTTTCGTGCGAACATCTTGGTTCTTGAAGATAAAGGCCCTTGGAGATATATGTGTTGTTCTCCAAGGGAATGTTCTTATACTCCCCTCTCAAGAAACAAAGCTGCAGGGAAATAGTCTTTCCACTGCCACCTATAGGGACGAAGGCGGAAGCCATTTCCAACGTTCGCAGTGAAGGCACAAATACTGTGTCATGTACCACTGCTTGAGAAAAAGTTGTGTCGAAAGTTTCTCCCTACTCAGATCTTGTTTCAGGAAGATAAAAGCGTTTTCAGTTCTTTGCCTGAAAGCGTAAGGAAAATGCAATAGGCTGAATTGTGAAGAAAGAAGTGGGTCGAATGTGACCACCACGTCACAAGTTGTCCCCTACAGAGGTGTGTGTCTGGAAATCGGAGGAAGCGTAAGGAACGTGCTATACACTTAGTTCCACAAAACAACGCTGTGGAGGGGCGGTCCTTCAACTGCCATCTCCTCTGCTAAGAAACGAACGGATTGAGGCAAAGTGTGAAAGAAAGCAGAGGGGAAGCGTGATCTACCTTACCCGCGGAACAACTTCTTACGGAGGGTTTTCTCAACGAGCACCATTCATGGTTCACGAAGATAGAAGCCTCTTCCAAAGTATGCGAGTTATGCAGAAGAAAGGCATACACGAATGTGTGCGAACCAAGTCTATCTCAAACGCGACTTCGAGCTCCCTTCTGGGTTCGTGAGGAATTCATAGTCACAAAACGTATGTGTTGAATCCTAAACAAAGGGAATACTATTCAGTCTGAAGAAACACCACTGCAGAGAAACCGTGTTTCTACTAACATCATCCCTGAACATGGTAGACTTTTCCAACGTAAGTGTGAAATCGCAAGGAATGAGCCCCGTGCCTATCCCACAGACATACTTAGTGTAGAATGTCTGTCCCCATTCGAATCTTGTTCTGGGAGAAGTGATTTCAGGAGTAGGAGAGAGAGCAGATGGAACGTATGAAGGTTCACATTGTGAGAAGGAAATCCATCAGGAAAGCCATACACGTAAGGATGAGAAACACTTTAGCATGAAAGGGTGAAGGCATCTTGAAAGGGCCCTGTGACGGTGCTGGAGAAACCTCTTCTGAAGTAGGCTTCCCTCAGCTGTCCAATGGCTTCAGTGAGATGAAAGTGCTTTCTGTAGTCGGTGTGAAGGCGTAAGGGACATGGCCTAGACTTAACTCTCTGTGTCGAATGTGCCTACAGTCGTGACATGAAGAACGATGTATGGAAATGGAGGATGTGAGCAAGCCTAAGGAAGATGGCATACGTGTGTTTAACTCTAAGAACAAATCTATAGTGTTGCCGTCCTTCGACTACCATCTCTTTCGTAAGGTTGGAAGCAGCTTGTTAAGCGTTCTGTGCAAGGAAAGAGATGGAACGCGCGATCCTGTACAGCGAGGAACACGTTGTGCGGAGGGTTTCTCTCCTTTAAGTCCTGTGTCATGAAGGTGGACGGGTCTTCAAATGGACGTGGGCTCGCCTCAGGCCTAGTAGCCTTACACTGAACTCTGAGAAACAAGGCCACGTCAAACAGGCTTTCATGCGAACATCTTGGTTCTTGAAGATAAAGGCCCTTGGAGATATATGTGTTGTTCTCTAAGAGAAGGTTCTTATACTCACCTCTCAAGAAGCAAAACTGCAGGGAAATAGTCTTTCCACTACCACCTATAGGGACGAAGACGGAATCCATTTCCAACGTTCGCAGTGAAGGCACAAATACTGTGTCATGTACCACTGCTTGAGAAAGAAGTTATGTCGAATGTTTCTCCTACTCAGATCTTGTTTCAGGAAGCTAGAAACGTTTTCGGTTCTTTGCCTGAAAGCGTAAGGGAAATGCCATAGGCTGAATTGTGAAGAAAAATGTGGGTCGAATGTGACCACCAAGTCACAAGTTGTCCCCTATAGAGGTGTGTGTCTGGAAATCGGAGGAAGCGTAAGGAACGTGCTATACACTTAGTTCCACAAAACAACGCAGTTGAGGTGCGGTCCTTCGAGTGCCATCTCCTCTGCTAAGAAACGAACGGATTGAGGCAAAGTGTGAAAGAAAGCAGAGGGGAAGCGTGATCTACCTTACCCGCGGAACAACTTCTTACGGAGGGTTTTCTCAACGAGCACCATTCATGGGTCACGAAGATAGAAGTGTCTTCCAAAGTATGCGAGTTATGCAGAAGAAAGGCATACACGAATGTGTGCGAACCAAGTCTATCTCAAACGCGACTTCGAGCTCCCATCTGGGTTGGCGAAGAATTCATAGTCACAAAATATATGTGTTGAATCCTAAACAAAGGGAGTACTATTCATTCTGAGGAAACACCACTACAGAGAAACCGTGTTTCTCCTAACATCTTCCCTGAACATGGTAGACTTTACCAGCGTAAGTGTGAAATCGCGAGGAATGTGCCCCGTGCCTGTCCCGCAGACATACTTAGTGTAGAATACCTGTCCCCATTCGCATCTTGTTCTGTGAGAAGTGTTTGCAAGAGTAGTAGATAGAGCAGAAGGAAAGTGTCAAGGTTTTCATTGTGAGAAGGAAATCCATCAGGAAAGCCATACACGTAAGGATGAGAAGCACTTTAGCGTGAAACGGTGAAGGCATCTTGAAAGGGCCCTGTGACGGTGCTGGAGAAAACTCTTCGGAAGTAGGCTTCCCTCAGCTGCCCTATGGTTTCAGTGAGATGAAAGTGTTTTCCGTAGTGGCTGTGAAGGCGTAAGGGACATGGCCTAGACTTAACTCTCCGTGTCGAATGTGCCTACAGTCGTGACATGAAGAACGATGTATGGAAATGGAGGATGTGAGCAAGCCTAAGGAAGATGGCATATGTTTGTTTAACTGTAAGAACAAATCTATGGTGTTGCCGTCCTTCGACTACCATCTCTTTTCGTAAGGTTGGAATCAGCTTGTTAAACGTTGTGTGCAAGGAAAGAGATGGAACGCGCGATCCTGTACAGCGAGGAACACGTTGTGCGGAGGGTTTCTCTCTTTTAAGTCCTGTGCCCTGCAGGTGGATGGGTCTTCAAATGGACGTGGGCTCGCCTCAGGCCTAGTAGCCTTACACTGAACTCTGAGAAACAAGGGCACGTCAAACAGGCTTTCGTGTGAACATCTTGGTTCTTGAAGATAAAGGCCCTTGGAGATATATGTGTTGTTCTCCAAGGGAATGTTCTTATACTCCCCTCTCAAGAAACAAAGCTGCAGGGAAATAGTCTTTCCACTGCCACCTATAGGGACGAAGGCGGAAGCCATTTCCAACGTTCGCAGTGAAGGCACAAATACTGTGTCATGTACCACTGCTTTAGAAAAAGTTGTGTCGAAAGTTTCTCCCTACTCAGATCTTGTTTCAGGAAGATAAAAGCGTTTTCAGTTCTTTGCTGAAAGCGTAAGGTAAATGCAATAGGCTGAATTGTGAAGAAAAAAGTGGGTCGAATGTGACCACCACGTCACAAGTTGTCCCCTACAGAGGTGTGTGTCTGGAAATCGGAGGAAGCGTAAGGAACGTGCTATACACTTAGTTCCACAAAACAACGCTGTGGAGGGGCGGTCCTTCGACTGCCATCTCCTCTGCTAAGAAACGAACGGATTGAGGCAAAGTGTGAAAGAAACCAGAGGGGAAGCGTGATCTACCTTACCCGCGGAACAACTTCTTACGGAGGTTTTTCTCAACGAGCACCATTCATGGGTCACGAAGAGAGAAGCCTCTTCCAAAGTATGCGAGTTATGCAGAAGAAAGGCATACACGAATCTGTGCGAAACAAGTCTATCTCAAACGCGACTTTGAGCTCCCATCTGGGTTGGCGAAGAATTCATAGTCACAAAATATATGTGTTGAATCCTAAAGAAAGGGAGTACTATTCATTCTGAGGAAACACCACTACAGAGAAACCGTGTTTCTCCTAACATCTTCCCTGAACATGGTAGACTTTACCAACGTAAGTGTGAAATCGCAAGGAATGAGCCCCGTGCCTATCCCACAGACATACTTAGTGTAGAATGTCTGTCCCCATTCGAATCTTGTTCTGGGAGAAGTGTTTTCAGGAGTAGGAGAGAGAGCAGATGGAACGTATGAAGGTTTTCATTGTGAGAAGGAAATCCATCAGGAAAGCCATACACGTAAGGATGAGAAGCACTTTAGCATGAAAGGGTGAAGGCATGTTGAAAGGGTCCTGTGACGGTGCTGGAGAAACCTCTTCGGAAGTAGGCTTCCCTCAGCTGTCCTATGGTTTCAGTGAGATGAAAGTGCTTTCCGTAGTGGGTGTGAAGGCGTAAGGGACATGGCCTAGACTTAACTCTCCGTGTCGAATGTGCCTACAGTCGTGACATGAAGAACGATGTATGGAAATGGAGGATGTGAGCAAGCCTAAGGAAGATGGCATACGTGTGTTTAACTGTAAGAACAAATCTATAGTGTTGCCGTCCTTCGACTACCATCTCTTTCGTAAGGTTGCAAGCAGCTTGTTAAGCGTTGTGTGCAAGGAAAGAGATGGAACGCGTGACCCTGTACAGGGAGGAAAACGTTGTGCGGAGGGTTTCTCTCCTTTAAGTCCTGTGTCATGCAGGTGGATGGGTCTTCAAATGGACGTGGGCTCGCCTCAGGCCTAGTAGCCTTACACTGAACTCTGAGAAACAAGGCCACGTCAAACAAGCTTTCGTGCGAACATCTTGGTTCTTGAAGATAAAGGCCCTTGGAGATATATGTGTTGTTCTCTAAGGGAAGGTTCTTATACTCCCCTCTCAAGAAACAAAGCTGCAGGGAAATAGTCTTTCCACTACCACCTATAGGGACGAAGACGGAAGCCATTTCCAACGTTCGCAGTGAAGGCACAAATACTGTGTCATGTACCACTGCTTGAGAAAAAGTTGTGTCGAAAGTTTCTCCCTACTCAGATCTTGTTTCAGGAAGATAAAAGCGTTTTCAGTTCTTTGCCTGAAAGCGTAAGGAAAATGCAATAGCCTGAATTGTGAAGAAAGAAGTGGGTCGAATGTGACCACCACGTCACAAGTTGTCCCCTACAGAGGTGTGTGTCTGGAAATCGGAGGAAGCGTAAGGAACGTGCTATACACTTAGTTCCACAAAACAACACTGTGGAGGGGCGGTCCTTCGACTGCCATCTCTTCTGCTAAGAAACGAACGGATTGAGGCAAAGTGTGAAAGAAAGCAGAGGGGAAGCGTGATCTAACTTACCCGCGGAACAACTTCTTACGGAGGGTTTTCTCAACGAGCACCATTCATGGGTCACGAAGAGAGAAGCCTCTTCCAAAGTATGCGAGTTATGCAGAAGAAAGGCATACACGAATCTGTGCGAAACAAGCCTATCTCAAACGCGACTTCGAGCTCCCATCTGGGTTGGCGAAGAATTCATAGTCACAAAATATATGTGTTGAATCCTAAAGAAAGGGAGTACTATTCATTCTGAGGAAACACCACTACAGAGAAACCGTGTTTCTCCTAACATCTTCCCTGAACATGGTAGACTTTACCAGCGTAAGTGTGAAATCGCGAGGAATGTGCCCCGTGCCTGTCCCACAGACATACTTAGTGTAGAATACCTGTCCCCATTCGAATCTTGTTGTGTGAGAAGTGTTTGCAAGAGTAGGAGATAGAGCAGAAGGAACGTGTCCAGGTTTTCATTGTGAGAAGGAAATCCATCAGGAAAGCCATACACGTAAGGATGAGAAGCACTTTAGCATGAAACGGTGAAGGCATCTTGAAAGGGCCCTGTGACGGTGCTGGAGAAAACTCTTCGGAAGTAGGCTTCCCTCAGCTGTCCTATGGTCTCAGTGAGATGAAAGTGATTTCCGTAGTGGCTGTGAAGGCGTAAGGGACATGGCCTAGACTTAACTCTCCGTGTCGAATGTGCCTACAGTCGTGACATGAAGAACGATGTATGGAAATGGAGGATGTGAGCAAGCCTAAGGAAGATGGCATATGTTTGTTTAACTGTAAGAACAAATCTATGGGGTTGCCGTCCTTCGACTACCATCTCTTTTCGTAAGGTTGGAATCAGCTTGTTAAACGTTGTGTGCAAGGAAAGAGATGGAACGCGCGATCCTGTACAGCGAGGAACACGTTGTGCGGAGGGTTTCTCTCTTTTAAGTCCGGTGCCCTGCAGGTGGATGGGTCTTCAAATGGACGTGGGCTCCCCTCAGGCCTAGTAGCCTTACACTGAACTCTGAGAAACAAGGCCACGTCAAACAGGCTTTCGTGCGAACATCTTGGTTCTTGAAGATAAAGGCCCTTGGAGATATATGTGTTGTTCTCCAAGGGAATGTTCTTATACTCCCCTCTCAAGAAACAAAGCTGCAGGGAAATAGTCTTTCCACTACCACCTATAGGGACGAAGGCGGAAGCCATTTCCAACGTTCGCAGTGAAGGCACAAATACTGTGTCATGTACCACTGCTTGAGAAAAAGTTGTGTCGAAAGTTTCTCCCTACTCAGATCTTGTTTCAGGAAGATAAAAGCGTTTTCAGTTCTTTGCCTGAAAGCGTAAGGAAAATGCAATAGGCTGAATTGTGAAGAAAGAAGTGGGTCGAATGTGACCACCACGTCACAAGTTGTCCCCTACAGAGGTGTGTGTCTGGAAATCGGAGGAAGCGTAAGGAACGTGCTATACACTTAGTTCCACAAAACAACGCTGTGGAGGGGCGGTCCTTCAACTGCCATCTCCTCTGCTAAGAAACGAACGGATTGAGGCAAAGTGTGAAAGAAAGCAGAGGGGAAGCGTGATCTACCTTACCCGCGGAACAACTTCTTACGGAGGGTTTTCTCAACGAGCACCATTCATGGTTCACGAAGATAGAAGCCTCTTCCAAAGTATGCGAGTTATGCAGAAGAAAGGCATACACGAATGTGTGCGAACCAAGTCTATCTCAAACGCGACTTCGAGCTCCCTTCTGGGTTCGTGAGGAATTCATAGTCACAAAACGTATGTGTTGAATCCTAAACAAAGGGAATACTATTCAGTCTGAAGAAACACCACTGCAGAGAAACCGTGTTTCTACTAACATCATCCCTGAACATGGTAGACTTTTCCAACGTAAGTGTGAAATCGCAAGGAATGAGCCCCGTGCCTATCCCACAGACATACTTAGTGTAGAATGTCTGTCCCCATTCGAATCTTGTTCTGGGAGAAGTGATTTCAGGAGTAGGAGAGAGAGCAGATGGAACGTATGAAGGTTCACATTGTGAGAAGGAAATCCATCAGGAAAGCCATACACGTAAGGATGAGAAACACTTTAGCATGAAAGGGTGAAGGCATCTTGAAAGGGCCCTGTGACGGTGCTGGAGAAACCTCTTCTGAAGTAGGCTTCCCTCAGCTGTCCAATGGCTTCAGTGAGATGAAAGTGCTTTCTGTAGTCGGTGTGAAGGCGTAAGGGACATGGCCTAGACTTAACTCTCTGTGTCGAATGTGCCTACAGTCGTGACATGAAGAACGATGTATGGAAATGGAGGATGTGAGCAAGCCTAAGGAAGATGGCATACGTGTGTTTAACTCTAAGAACAAATCTATAGTGTTGCCGTCCTTCGACTACCATCTCTTTCGTAAGGTTGGAAGCAGCTTGTTAAGCGTTCTGTGCAAGGAAAGAGATGGAACGCGCGATTCTGTACAGCGAGGAACACGTTGTGCGGAGGGTTTCTCTCCTTTAAGTCCTGTGTCATGAAGGTGGACGGGTCTTCAAATGGACGTGGGCTCGCCTCAGGCCTAGTAGCCTTACACTGAACTCTGAGAAACAAGGCCACGTCAAACAGGCTTTCATGCGAACATCTTGGTTCTTGAAGATAAAGGCCCTTGGAGATATATGTGTTGTTCTCTAAGAGAAGGTTCTTATACTCACCTCTCAAGAAGCAAAACTGCAGGGAAATAGTCTTTCCACTACCACCTATAGGGACGAAGACGGAATCCATTTCCAACGTTCGCAGTGAAGGCACAAATACTGTGTCATGTACCACTGCTTGAGAAAGAAGTTATGTCGAATGTTTCTCCTACTCAGATCTTGTTTCAGGAAGCTAGAAACGTTTTCGGTTCTTTGCCTGAAAGCGTAAGGGAAATGCCATAGGCTGAATTGTGAAGAAAAATGTGGGTCGAATGTGACCACCAAGTCACAAGTTGTCCCCTATAGAGGTGTGTGTCTGGAAATCGGAGGAAGCGTAAGGAACGTGCTATACACTTAGTTCCACAAAACAACGCAGTTGAGGTGCGGTCCTTCGAGTGCCATCTCCTCTGCTAAGAAACGAACGGATTGAGGCAAAGTGTGAAAGAAAGCAGAGGGGAAGCGTGATCTACCTTACCCGCGGAACAACTTCTTACGGAGGGTTTTCTCAACGAGCACCATTCATGGGTCACGAAGATAGAAGTGTCTTCCAAAGTATGCGAGTTTTTCAGAAGAAACGCATACACGAATCTGTGCGAAACAAGTCTATATCAAACGCGACTTCGAGCTCCCATCTGGGTTGGCGAAGAATTCATAGTCACAAAATATATGTGTTGAATCCTAAACAAAGGGAGTACTATTCATTCTGAGGAAACACCACTACAGAGAAACCGTGTTTCTCCTAACATCTTCCCTGAACATGGTAGACTTTACCAGCGTAAGTGTGAAATCGCGAGGAATGTGCCCCGTGCCTGTCCCGCAGACATACTTAGTGTAGAATACCTGTCCCCATTCGCATCTTGTTCTGTGAGAAGTGTTTGCAAGAGTAGTAGATAGAGCAGAAGGAAAGTGTCAAGGTTTTCATTGTGAGAAGGAAATCCATCAGGAAAGCCATACACGTAAGGATGAGAAGCACTTTAGCGTGAAACGGTGAAGGCATCTTGAAAGGGCCCTGTGACGGTGCTGGAGAAAACTCTTCGGAAGTAGGCTTCCCTCAGCTGCCCTATGGTTTCAGTGAGATGAAAGTGTTTTCCGTAGTGGCTGTGAAGGCGTAAGGGACATGGCCTAGACTTAACTCTCCGTGTCGAATGTGCCTACAGTCGTGACATGAAGAACGATGTATGGAAATGGAGGATGTGAGCAAGCCTAAGGAAGATGGCATATGTTTGTTTAACTGTAAGAACAAATCTATGGTGTTGCCGTCCTTCGACTACCATCTCTTTTCGTAAGGTTGGAATCAGCTTGTTAAACGTTGTGTGCAAGGAAAGAGATGGAACGCGCGATCCTGTACAGCGAGGAACACGTTGTGCGGAGGGTTTCTCTCTTTTAAGTCCTGTGCCCTGCAGGTGGATGGGTCTTCAAATGGACGTGGGCTCGCCTCAGGCCTAGTAGCCTTACACTGAACTCTGAGAAACAAGGGCACGTCAAACAGGCTTTCGTGCGAACATCTTGGTTCTTGAAGATAAAGGCCCTTGGAGATATATGTGTTGTTCTCCAAGGGAATGTTCTTATACTCCCCTCTCAAGAAACAAAGCTGCAGGGAAATAGTCTTTCCACTACCACCTATAGGGACGAAGGCGGAAGCCATTTCCAACGTTCGCAGTGAAGGCACAAATACTGTGTCATGTACCACTGCTTGAGAAAAAGTTGTGTCGAAAGTTTCTCCCTACTCAGATCTTGTTTCAGGAAGATAAAAGCGTTTTCAGTTCTTTGCTGAAAGCGTAAGGTAAATGCAATAGGCTGAATTGTGAAGAAAAAAGTGGGTCGAATGTGACCACCACGTCCCATGTTGTCCCCTGCAGAGGTGTGTGTCTGAAAATCGGAGGACGCGTAAGGAACGTGCTATACACTTAGTTCCCCAAACAATGCTGTGGAGGGGCGGTCCTTCGACTGCCATCTCCTCTGCTAAGAAAAGAACGGATTGAGGCAAAGTGTGAAAGAAACCAGAGGGGAAGCGTGATCTACCTTACCCGCGGAACAACTTCTTACGGAGGGTTTTCTCAACGAGCACCATTCATGGGTCACGAAGAGAGAAGCCTCTTCCAAAGTATGCGAGTTATGCAGAAGAAAGGCATACACGAATCTGTGCGAAACAAGTCTATCTCAAACGCGACTTTGAGCTCCCATCTGGGTTGGCGAAGAATTCATAGTCACAAAATATATGTGTTGAATCCTAAAGAAAGGGAGTACTATTCATTCTGAGGAAACACCACTACAGAGAAACCGTGTTTCTCCTAACATCTTCCCTGAACATGGTAGACTTTACCAACGTAAGTGTGAAATCGCAAGGAATGAGCCCCGTGCCTATCCCACAGACATACTTAGTGTAGAATGTCTGTCCCCATTCGAATCTTGTTCTGGGAGAAGTGTTTTCAGGAGTAGGAGAGAGAGCAGATGGAACGTATGAAGGTTTTCATTGTGAGAAGGAAATCCATCAGGAAAGCCATACACGTAAGGATGAGAAGCACTTTAGCATGAAAGGGTGAAGGCATCTTGAAAGGGTCCTGTGACGGTGCTGGAGAAACCTCTTCGGAAGTAGGCTTCCCTCAGCTGTCCTATGGTTTCAGTGAGATGAAAGTGCTTTCCGTAGTGGGTGTGAAGGCGTAAGGGACATGGCCTACACTTAACTTTCCGTGTCGAATGTGCCTACAGTCGTGACATGAAGAACGATGTATGGAAATGGAGGATGTGAGCAAGCCTAAGGAAGATGGCATACGTGTGTTTAACTGTAAGAACAAATCTATAGTGTTGCCGTCCTTCGACTACCATCTCTTTCGTAAGGTTGGAAGCAGCTTGTTAAGCGCTGTGTGCAAGGAAAGAGATGGAACGCGTGACCCTGTACAGGGAGGAAAACGTTGTGCGGAGGGTTTCTCTCCTTTAAGTCCTGTGTCATGCAGGTGGATGGGTCTTCAAATGGACGTGGGCTCGCCTCAGGCCTAGTAGCCTTACACTGAACTCTGAGAAACAAGGCCACGTCAAACAAGCTTTCGTGCGAACATCTTGGTTCTTGAAGATAAAGGCCCTTGGAGATATATGTGTTGTTCTCTAAGGGAAGGTTCTTATACTCCCCTCTCAAGAAACAAGGCTGCAGGGAAATAGTCTTTCCACTACCACCTATAGGGACGAAGGCGGAAGCCATTTCCAACGTTCGCAGTGAAGGCACAAATACTGTGTCATGTACCACTGCTTGAGAAAAAGTTGTGTCGAAAGTTTCTCCCTACTCAGGTCTTGTTTCAGGAAGATAAAAGCGTTTTCAGTTCTTTGCCTGAAAGCGTAAGGAAAATGCAATAGCCTGAATTGTGAAGAAAGAAGTGGGTCGAATGTGACCACCACGTCACAAGTTGTCCCCTACAGAGGTGTGTGTCTGGAAATCGGAGGAAGCGTAAGGAACGTGCTATACACTTAGTTCCACAAAACAACACTGTGGAGGGGCGGTCCTTCGACTGCCATCTCTTCTGCTAAGAAACGAACGGATTGAGGCAAAGTGTGAAAGAAAGCAGAGGGGAAGCGTGATCTAACTTACCGGCGGAACAACTTCTTACGGAGGGTTTTCTCAACGAGCACCATTCATGGGTCACGAAGAGAGAAGCCTCTTCCAAAGTATGCGAGTTATGCAGAAGAAAGGCATACACGAATCTGTGCGAAACAAGTCTATCTCAAACGCGACTTCGAGCTCCCATCTGGGTTGGCGAAGAATTCATAGTCACAAAATATATGTGTTGAATCCTAAAGAAAGGGAGTACTATTCATTCTGAGGAAACACCACTACAGAGAAACCGTGTTTCTCCTAACATCTTCCCTGAACATGGTAGACTTTACCAGCGTAAGTGTGAAATCGCGAGGAATGTGCCCCGTGCCTGTCCCACAGACATACTTAGTGTAGAATACCTGTCCCCATTCGAATCTTGTTCTGTGAGAAGTGTTTGCAAGAGTAGGAGATAGAGCAGAAGGAACGTGTCCAGGTTTTCATTGTGAGAAGGAAATCCGTCAGGAAAGCCATACACGTAAGGATGAGAAGCACTTTAGCATGAAACGGTGAAGGCAACTTGAAAGGGCCCTGTGACGGTGCTGGAGAAAACTCTTCGGAAGTAGGCTTCCCTCAGCTGTCCTATGGTCTCAGTGAGATGAAAGTGATTTCCGTCGTGGCTGTGAAGGCGTAAGGGACATGGCCTAGACTTAACTCTCCGTGTCGAATGTGCCTACAGTCGTGACATGAAGAACGATGTATGGAAATGGAGGATGTGAGCAAGCCTAAGGAAGATGGCATATGTTTGTTTAACTGTAAGAACAAATCTATGGGGTTGCCGTCCTTCGACTACCATCTCTTTTCGTAAGGTTGGAATCAGCTTGTTAAACGTTGTGTGCAAGGAAAGAGATGGAACGCGCGATCCTGTACAGCGAGGAACACGTTGTGCGGAGGGTTTCTCTCTTTTAAGTCCGGTGCCCTGCAGGTGGATGGGTCTTCAAATGGACGTGGGCTCCCCTCAGGCCTAGTAGCCTTACACTGAACTCTGAGAAACAAGGCCACGTCAAACAGGCTTTCGTGCGAACATCTTGGTTCTTGAAGATAAAGGCCCTTGGAGATATATGTGTTGTTCTCTAAGGGAAGGTTCTTATACTCCCCTCTCAAGAAACAAGGCTGCAGGGAAATAGTCTTTCCACTACCACCTATAGGGACGAAGACGGAAGCCATTTCCAACGTTCGCAGTGAAGGCACAAATACTGTGTCATGTACCACTGCTTGAGAAAAAGTTGTGTCGAAAGTTTCTCCCTACTCAGATCTTGTTTCAGGAAGATAAAAGCGTTTTCAGTTCTTTGCCTGAAAGCGTAAGGAAAATGCAATAGCCTGAATTGTGAAGAAAGAAGTGGGTCGAATGTGACCACCACGTCACAAGTTGTCCCCTACAGAGGTGTGTGTCTGGAAATCGGAGGAAGCGTAAGGAACGTGCTATACACTTAGTTCCACAAAACAACACTGTGGAGGGGCGGTCCTTCGACTGCCATCTCTTCTGCTAAGAAACGAACGGATTGAGGCAAAGTGTGAAAGAAAGCAGAGGGGAAGCGTGATCTAACTTACCGGCGGAACAACTTCTTACGGAGGGTTTTCTCAACGAGCACCATTCATGGGTCACGAAGAGAGAAGCCTCTTCCAAAGTATGCGAGTTATGCAGAAGAAAGGCATACACGAATCTGTGCGAAACAAGTCTATCTCAAACGCGACTTCGAGCTCCCATCTGGGTTGGCGAAGAATTCATAGTCACAAAATATATGTGTTGAATCCTAAAGAAAGGGAGTACTATTCATTCTGAGGAAACACCACTACAGAGAAACCGTGTTTCTCCTAACATCTTCCCTGAACATGGTAGACTTTACCAGCGTAAGTGTGAAATCGCGAGGAATGTGCCCCGTGCCTGTCCCACAGACATACTTAGTGTAGAATACCTGTCCCCATTCGAATCTTGTTCTGTGAGAAGTGTTTGCAAGAGTAGGAGATAGAGCAGAAGGAACGTGTCCAGGTTTTCATTGTGAGAAGGAAATCCGTCAGGAAAGCTATACACGTAAGGATGAGAAGCACTTTAGCATGAAACGGTGAAGGCATCTTGAAAGGGCCCTGTGACGGTGCTGGAGAAAACTCTTCGGAAGTAGGCTTCCCTCAGCTGTCCTATGGTCTCAGTGAGATGAAAGTGATTTCCGTAGTGGCTGTGAAGGCGTAAGGGACATGGCCTAGACTTAACTCTCCGTGTCGAATGTGCCTACAGTCGTGACATGAAGAACGATGTATGGAAATGGAGGATGTGAGCAAGCCTAAGGAAGATGGCATATGTTTGTTTAACTGTAAGAACAAATCTATGGGGTTGCCGTCCTTCGACTACCATCTCTTTTCGTAAGGTTGGAATCAGCTTGTTAAACGTTGTGTGCAAGGAAAGAGATGGAACGCGCGATCCTGTACAGCGAGGAACACGTTGTGCGGAGGGTTTCTCTCTTTTAAGTCCGGTGCCCTGCAGGTGGATGGGTCTTCAAATGGACGTGGGCTCCCCTCAGGCCTAGTAGCCTTACACTGAACTCTGAGAAACAAGGCCACGTCAAACAGGCTTTCGTGCGAACATCTTGGTTCTTGAAGATAAAGGCCCTTGGAGATATATGTGTTGTTCTCCAAGGGAATGTTCTTATACTCCCCTCTCAAGAAACAAAGCTGCAGGGAAATAGTCTTTCCACTACCACCTATAGGGACGAAGGCGGAAGCCATTTCCAACGTTCGCAGTGAAGGCACAAATACTGTGTCATATACCACTGCTTGAGAAAAAGTTGTGTCGAAAGTTTCTCCCTACTCAGATCTTGTTTCAGGAAGATAAAAGCGTTTTCAGTTCTTTGCCTGAAAGCGTAAGGAAAATGCAATAGGCTGAATTGTGAAGAAAAAAGTGGGTCGAATGTGACCACCACGTCACAAGTTGTCCCCTGCAGAGGTGTGTGTCTGGAAATCGGAGGAAGCGTAAGGAACGTGCTATACACTTAGTTCCAGAAAACAACGCTGTGGAGGGGCGGTCCTTCGACTGCCATCTCCTCTGCTAAGAAACGAACGGATTGAGGCAAAGTGTGAAAGAAAGCAGAGGGGAAGCGTGATCTACCTTACCCGCGGAACAACTTCTTATGGAGGGTTTTCTCAACGAGCACCATTCATGGGTCACGAAGAGAGAAGCCTCTTCCAAAGTATGCGAGTTATGCAGAAGAAAGGCATACACGAATCTGTGCGAAACAAGTCTATCTCAAACGCGACTTTGAGCTCCCATCTGGGTTGGCGAAGAATTCATAGTCACAAAATATATGTGTTGAATCCTAAAGAAAGGGAGTACTATTCATTCTGAGGAAACACCACTACAGAGAAACCGTGTTTCTCCTAACATCTTCCCTGAACATGGTAGACTTTACCAACGTAAGTGTGAAATCGCAAGGAATGAGCCCCGTGCCTATCCCACAGACATACTTAGTGTAGAATGTCTGTCCCCATTCGAATCTTGTTCTGGGAGAAGTGTTTTCAGGAGTAGGAGAGAGAGCAGATGGAACGTATGAAGGTTTTCATTGTGAGAAGGAAATCCATCAGGAAAGCCATACACGTAAGGATGAGAAGCACTTTAGCATGAAAGGGTGAAGGCATCTTGAAAGGGCCCTGTGACGGTGCTGGAGAAACCTCTTCTGAAGTAGGCTTCCCTCAGCTGTCCAATGGCTTCAGTGAGATGAAAGTGCTTTCTCTAGTCGGTGTGAAGGCGTAAGGGACATGGCCTAGACTTAACTCTCTGTGTCGAATGTGCCTACAGTCGTGACATGAAGAACGATGTATGGAAATGGAGGATGTGAGCAAGCCTAAGGAAGATGGCATACGTGTGTTTAACTCTAAGAACAAATCTATAGTGTTGCCGTCCTTCGACTACCATCTCTTTCGTAAGGTTGGAAGCAGCTTGTTAAGCGTTCTGTGCAAGGAAAGAGATGGAACGCGCGATCCTGTACAGCGAGGAACACGTTGTGCGGAGGGTTTCTCCCTTTTAAGTCCGGTGCCCTGCAGGTGGATGGGTCTTCAAATGGACGTGGGCTCCCCTCAGGCCTAGTAGCCTTACACTGAACTCTGAGAAACAAGGCCACGTCAAACAGGCTTTCGTGCGAACATCTTGGTTCTTGAAGATAAAGGCCCTTGGAGATATATGTGTTGTTCTCCAAGGGAATGTTCTTATACTCCCCTCTCAAGAAACAAAGCTGCAGGGAAATAGTCTTTCCACTGCCACCTATAGGGACGAAGGCGGAAGCCATTTCCAACGTTCGCAGTGAAGGCACAAATACTGTGTCATGTACCACTGCTTGAGAAAAAGTTGTGTCGAAAGTTTCTCCCTACTCAGATCTTGTTTCAGGAAGATAAATGCGTTTTCAGTTCTTTGCCTGAAAGCGTAAGGAAAATGCAATAGGCTGAATTGTGAAGAAAAAAGTAGGTCGAATGTGACCACCACGTCACAAGTTGTCCCCTACAGAGGTGTGTGTCTGGAAATCGGAGGAAGCGTAAGGAACGTGCTATACACTTAGTTCCACAAAACAACGCTGTGGAGGGGCGGTCCTTCAACTGCCATCTCCTCTGCTAAGAAACGAACGGATTGAGGCAAAGTGTGAAAGAAAGCAGAGGGGAAGCGTGATCTACCTTACCCGCGGAACAACTTCTTACGGAGGGTTTTCTCAACGAGCACCATTCATGGGTCACGAAGATAGAAGTGTCTTCCAAAGTATGCGAGTTTTTCAGAAGAAACGCATACACGAATCTGTGCGAAACAAGTCTATATCAAACGCGACTTCGAGCTCCCATCTGGGTTGGCGAAGAATTCATAGTCACAAAATATATGTGTTGAATCCTAAAGAAAGGGAGTACTATTCATTCTGGGGAAACACCACTACAGAGAAACCGTGTTTCTCCTAACATCTTCCCTGAACATGGTAGACTTTACCAGCGTAAGTGTGAAATCGCGAGGAATGTGCCCCGTGCCTGTCCCACAGACATCCTTAGTGTAGAATACCTGTCCCCATTCGAATCTTGTTCTGTGAGAAGTGTTTGCAAGAGTAGGAGATAGAGCAGAAGGAACGTGTCCAGGTTTTCATTGTGAGAAGGAAATCCATCAGGAAAGCCATACACGTAAGGATGAGAAGCACTTTAGCATGAAACGGTGAAGGCATCTTGAAAGGGCCCGGTGACGGTGCTGGAGAAAACTCTTCGGAAGTAGGCTTCCCTCAGCTGTCCTATGGTCTCAGTGAGATGAAAGTGTTTTCCGTAGTGGCTGTGAAGGCGTAAGGGACATGGCCTAGACTTAACTCTCCGTGTCGAATGTGCCTACAGTCGTGACATGAAGAACGATGTATGGAAATGGAGGATGTGAGCAAGCCTAAGGAAGATGGCATATGTTTGTTTAACTGTAAGAACAAATCTATGGGGTTGCCGTCCTTCGACTACCATCTCTTTTCGTAAGGTTGGAATCAGCTTGTTAAACGTTGTGTGCAAGGAAAGAGATGGAACGCGCGATCCTGTACAGCGAGGAACACGTTGTGCGGAGGGTTTCTCTCTTTTAAGTCCGGTGCCCTGCAGGTGGATGGGTCTTCAAATGGACGTGGGCTCCCCTCAGGCCTAGTAGCCTTACACTGAACTCTGAGAAACAAGGCCACGTCAAACAGGCTTTCGTGCGAACATCTTGGTTCTTGAAGATAAAGGCCCTTGGAGATATATGTGTTGTTCTCCAAGGGAATGTTCTTATACTCCCCTCTCAAGAAACAAAGCTGCAGGGAAATAGTCTTTCCACTACCACCTATAGGGACGAAGGCGGAAGCCATTTCCAACGTTCGCAGTGAAGGCACAAATACTGTGTCATGTACCACTGCTTGAGAAAAAGTTGTGTCGAAAGTTTCTCCCTACTCAGATCTTGTTTCAGGAAGATAAAAGCGTTTTCAGTTCTTTGCCTGAAAGCGTAAGGAAAATGCAATAGGCTGAATTGTGAAGAAAAAAGTGGGTCGAATGTGACCACCACGTCACAAGTTGTCCCCTACAGAGGTGTGTGTCTGGAAATCGGAGGAAGCGTAAGGAACGTGCTATACACTTAGTTCCACAAAACAACGCTGTGGAGGGGCGGTCCTTCAACTGCCATCTCCTCTGCTAAGAAACGAACGGATTGAGGCAAAGTGTCAAAGAAAGCAGAGGGGAAGCGTGATCTACCTTACCCGCGGAACAACTTCTTACGGAGGGTTTTCTCAACGAGCACCATTCATGGGTCACGAAGATAGAAGTGTCTTCCAAAGTATGCGAGTTTTTCAGAAGAAACGCATACACGAATCTGTGCGAAACAAGTCTATATCAAACGCGACTTCGAGCTCCCATCTGGGTTGGCGAAGAATTCATAGTCACAAAATATATGTGTTGAATCCTAAACAAAGGGAGTACTATTCATTCTGAGGAAACACCACTACAGAGAAACCGTGTTTCTCCTAACATCTTCCCTGAACATGGTAGACTTTACCAGCGTAAGTGTGAAATCGCGAGGAATGTGCCCCGTGCCTGTCCCACAGACATCCTTAGTGTAGAATACCTGTCCCCATTCGAATCTTGTTCTGTGAGAAGTGTTTGCAAGAGTAGTAGATAGAGCAGAAGGAAAGTGTCAAGGTTTTCATTGTGAGAAGGAAATCCATCAGGAAAGCCATACAGTAAGGATGAGAAGCACTTTAGCATGAAACGGTGAAGGCATCTTGAAAGGGCCTTGTGACGGTGCTGGAGAAAACTCTTCGGAAGTAGGCTTCCCTCAGCTGCCCTATGGTTTCAGTGAGATGAAAGTGTTTTCCGTAGTGGCTGTGAAGGCGTAAGGGACATGGCCTAGACTTAACTCTCCGTGTCGAATGTGCCTACAGTCGTGACATGAAGAACGATGTATGGAAATGGAGGATGTGAGCAAGCCTAAGGAAGATGGCATATGTTTGTTTAACTGTAAGAACAAATCTATGGTGTTGCCGTCCTTCGACTACCATCTCTTTTCGTAAGGTTGGAATCAGCTTGTTAAACGTTGTGTGCAAGGAAAGAGATGGAACGCGCGATCCTGTACAGCGAGGAACACGTTGTGCGGAGGGTTTCTCTCTTTTAAGTCCTGTGCCCTGCAGGTGGATGGGTCTTCAAATGGACGTGGGCTCGCCTCAGGCCTAGTAGCCTTACACTGAACTCTGAGAAACAAGGCCACGTCAAACAGGCTTTCGTGCGAACATCTTGGTTCTTGAAGATAAAGGCCCTTGGAGATATATGTGTTGTTCTCCAAGGGAATGTTCTTATACTCCCCTCTCAAGAAACAAAGCTGCAGGGAAATAGTCTTTCCACTACCACCTATAGGGACGAAGGCGGAAGCCATTTCCAACGTTCGCCGTGAAGGCACAAATACTGTGTCATGTACCACTGCTTGAGAAAAGGTTGTGTCGAAAGTTTCTCCCTACTCAGATCTTGTTTCAGGAAGATAAAAGCGTTTTCAGTTCTTTGCCTGAAAGCGTAAGGAAAATGGAATAGGCTGAATTGTGAAGAAAAAAGTGGGTCGAATATGTCCACCAAGTCACAAGTTGTCCCCTACAGAGGTGTGTGTCTGGAAATCGGAGGAAGCGTAAGGAACGTGCTATACACTTAGTTCCACAAAACAACGCTGTGAAGGTGCGGTCCTTCGAGTGCCATCTCCTCTGCTAAGAAACGAACGGATTGAGGCAAAGTGTGAAAGAAAGCAGAGGGGAAGCGTGATCTACCTTACCCGCGGAACAACTTCTTACGGAGGGTTTTCTCAACGAGCACCATTCATGGGTCACGAAGATAGAAGCGTCTTCCAAAGTAGGCGAGTTATGCAGAAGAAAGGCATACACGAATCTGTGCGAAACAAGTCTATCTCAAACGCGACTTCGAGCTCCCATCTGGGTTGGCGAAGAATTCATAGTCACAAAATATATGTGTTGAATCCTAAAGAAAGGGAGTACTATTCATTCTGAGGAAACACCACTACAGAGAAACCGTGTTTCTCCTAACATCTTCCCTGAACTTGGTAGACTTTACCAGCGTAAGTGTGAAATCGCGAGGAATGTGCCCCGTGCCTGTCCCACAGACATACTTAGTGTAGAATACCTGTCCCCATTCGAATCTTGTTCTGTGAGAAGTGTTTGAAAGAGTAGGAGATAGAGCAGAAGGAACGTGTCAAGGTTTTCATTGTGAGAAGGAAATCCATCAGGAAAGCCATACACGTAAGGATGAGAAGCACTTTAGCATGAAACGGTGAAGGCATCTTGAAAGGGCCCTTGTGACTGTGCTGGAGAAAACTCTTCGGAAGTAGGCTTCCCTCAGCTGTCCTATGGTTTCAGTGAGATGAAAGTGTTTTCCGTAGTGGCTGTGAAGGCGAAAGGGACATGGCCTAGACTTAACTCTCCGTGTCGAATGTGCCTACAGTCGTGACATGAAGAACGATGTATGGAAATGGAGGATGTGAGCAAGCCTAAGGAAGATGGCATATGTTTGTTTAACTGTAAGAACAAATCTATGGGGTTGCCGTCCTTCGACTACCATCTCTTTTCGTAAGGTTGGAATCAGCTTGTTAAACGTTGTGTGCAAGGAAAGAGATGGAACGCGCGATCCTGTACAGCGAGGAACACGTTGTGCGGAGGGTTTCTCTCTTTTAAGTCCGGTGCCCTGCAGGTGGATGGGTCTTCAAATGGACGTGGGCTCCCCTCAGGCCTAGTAGCCTTACACTGAACTCTGAGAAACAAGGCCACGTCAAACAGGCTTTCGTGCGAACATCTTGGTTCTTGAAGATAAAGGCCCTTGGAGATATATGTGTTGTTCTCCAAGGGAATGTTCTTATACTCCCCTCTCAAGAAACAAAGCTGCAGGGAAATAGTCTTTCCACTACCACCTATAGGGACGAAGGCGGAAGCCATTTCCAACGTTCGCAGTGAAGGCACAAATACTGTGTCATGTACCACTGCTTGAGAAAAAGTTGTGTCGAAAGTTTCTCCCTACTCAGATCTTGTTTCAGGAAGATAAAAGCGTTTTCAGTTCTTTGCCTGAAAGCGTAAGGAAAATGCAATAGGCTGAATTGTGAAGAAAAAAGTGGGTCGAATGTGACCACCACGTCACAAGTTGTCCCCTACAGAGGTGTGTGTCTGGAAATCGGAGGAAGCGTAAGGAACGTGCTATACACTTAGTTCCACAAAACAACGCTGTGGAGGGGCGGTCCTTCAACTGCCATCTCCTCTGCTAAGAAACGAACGGATTGAGGCAAAGTGTGAAAGAAAGCAGAGGGGAAGCGTGATCTACCTTACCCGCGGAACAACTTCTTACGGAGGGTTTTCTCAACGAGCACCATTCATGGGTCACGAAGATAGAAGTGTCTTCCAAAGTATGCGAGTTTTTCAGAAGAAACGCATACACGAATCTGTGCGAAACAAGTCTATATCAAACGCGACTTCGAGCTCCCATCTGGGTTGGCGAAGAATTCATAGTCACAAAATATATGTGTTGAATCCTAAACAAAGGGAGTACTATTCATTCTGAGGAAACACCACTACAGAGAAACCGTGTTTCTCCTAACATCTTCCCTGAACATGGTAGACTTTACCAGCGTAAGTGTGAAATCGCGAGGAATGTGCCCCGTGCCTGTCCCACAGACATGCTTAGTGTAGAATACCTGTCCCCATTCGAATCTTGTTCTGTGAGAAGTGTTTGCAAGAGTAGTAGATAGAGCAGAAGGAAAGTGTCAAGGTTTTCATTGTGAGAAGGAAATCCATCAGGAAACCATACACGTAAGGATGAGAAGCACTTTAGCATGAAACGGTGAAGGCATCTTGAAAGGGCCCTGTGACGGTGCTGGAGAAAACTCTTCGGAAGTAGGCTTCCCTCAGCTGCCCTATGGTTTCAGTGAGATGAAAGTGTTTTCCGTAGTGGCTGTGAAGGCGTAAGGGACATGGCCTAGACTTAACTCTCCGTGTCGAATGTGCCTACAGTCGTGACATGAAGAACGATGTATGAAAATGGAGGATGTGAGCAAGCCTAAGGAAGATGGCATATGTTTGTTTAACTGTAAGAACAAATCTATGGAGTTGCCGTCCTTCGACTACCATCTCTTTTCGTAAGGTTGGAATCAGCTTGTTAAACGTTGTGTGCAAGGAAAGAGATGGAACGCGCGATCCTGTACAGCGAGGAACACGTTGTGCGGAGGGTTTCTCTCTTTTAAGTCCTGTGCCCTGCAGGTGGATGGGTCTTCAAATGGACGTGGGCTCGCCTCAGGCCTAGTAGCCTTACACTGAACTCTGAGAAACAAGGGCACGTCAAACAGGCTTTCGTGCGAACATCTTGGTTCTTGAAGATAAAGGCCCTTGGAGATATATGTGTTGTTCTCCAAGGGAAAGTTCTTATACTCCCCTCTCAAGAAACAAAGCTGCAGGGAAATAGTCTTTCCACTACCACCTATAGGGACGAAGGCGGAAGCCATTTCCAACGTTCGCCGTGAAGGCACAAATACTGTGTCATGTACCACTGCTTGAGAAAAGGTTGTGTCGAAAGTTTCTCCCTACTCAGATCTTGTTTCAGGAAGATAAAAGCGTTTTCAATTCTTTGCCTGAAAGCGTAAGGAAAATGGAATAGGCTGAATTGTGAAGAAAAAAGTGGGTCGAATATGTCCACCAAGTCACAAGTTGTCCCCTACAGAGGTGTGTGTCTGGAAATCGGAGGAAGCGTAAGGAACGTGCTATACACTTAGTTCCACAAAACAACGCTGTGGAGGTGCGGTCCTTCGAGTGCCATCTCCTCTGCTAAGAAACGAACGGATTTAGGCAAAGTGTGAAAGAAAGCAGAGGGGAAGCGTGATCTACCTTACCCGCGGAACAACTTCTTACGGAGGGTTTTCTCAACGAGCACCATTCATGGTTCACGAAGATAGAAGCCTCTTCCAAAGTATGCGAGTTATGCAGAAGAAAGGCATACACGAATGTGTGCGAACCAAGTCTATCTCAAACGCGACTTCGAGCTCCCTTCTGGGTTCGTGAGGAATTCATAGTCACAAAACGTATGTGTTGAATCCTAAACAAAGGGAATACTATTCAGTCTGAAGAAACACCACTGCAGAGAAACCGTGTTTCTACTAACATCATCCCTGAACATGGTAGACTTTTCCAACGTAAGTGTGAAATCGCAAGGAATGAGCCCCGTGCCTATCCCACAGACATACTTAGTGTAGAATGTCTGTCCCCATTCGAATCTTGTTCTGGGAGAAGTGATTTCAGGAGTAGGAGAGAGAGCAGATGGAACGTATGAAGGTTCACATTGTGAGAAGGAAATCCATCAGGAAAGCCATACACGTAAGGATGAGAAACACTTTAGCATGAAAGGGTGAAGGCATCTTGAAAGGGCCCTGTGACGGTGCTGGAGAAACCTCTTCTGAAGTAGGCTTCCCTCAGCTGTCCAATGGCTTCAGTGAGATGAAAGTGCTTTCTGTAGTCGGTGTGAAGGCGTAAGGGACATGGCCTAGACTTAACTCTCTGTGTCGAATGTGCCTACAGTCGTGACATGAAGAACGATGTATGGAAATGGAGGATGTGAGCAAGCCTAAGGAAGATGGCATACGTGTGTTTAACTCTAAGAACAAATCTATAGTGTTGCCGTCCTTCGACTACCATCTCTTTTGTAAGGTTGGAAGCAGCTTGTTAAACGTTGTGTGCAAGGAAAGAGATGGAACGCGCGATCCTGTACAGCGAGGAACACGTTGTGCGGAGGGTTTCTCCCTTTTAAGTCCGGTGCCCTGCAGGTGGATGGGTCTTCAAATGGACGTGGGCTCCCCTCAGGCCTAGTAGCCTTACACTGAACTCTGAGAAACAAGGCCACGTCAAACAGGCTTTCGTGCGAACATCTTGGTTCTTGAAGATAAAGGCCCTTGGAGATATATGTGTTGTTCTCCAAGGGAATGTTCTTATACTCCCCTCTCAAGAAACAAAGCTGCAGGGAAATAGTCTTTCCACTACCACCTATAGGGACGAAGGCGGAAGCCATTTCCAACGTTCGCAGTGAAGGCACAAATACTGTGTCATGTACCACTGCTTGAGAAAAAGTTGTGTCGAAAGTTTCTCCCTACTCAGATCTTGTTTCAGGAAGATAAAAGCGTTTTCAGTTCTTTGCCTGAAAGCGTAAGGAAAATGCAATAGGCTGAATTGTGAAGAAAAAAGTGGGTCGAATATGACCACCACGTCACAAGTTGTCCCCTACAGAGGTGTGTGTCTGGAAATCGGAGGAAGCGTAAGGAACGTGCTATACACTTAGTTCCACAAAACAACGCTGTGGAGGGGCGGTCCTTCAACTGCCATCTCCTCTGCTAAGAAACGAACGGATTGAGGCAAAGTGTGAAAGAAAGCAGAGGGGAAGCGTGATCTACCTTACCCGCGGAACAACTTCTTACGGAGGGTTTTCTCAACGAGCACCATTCATGGGTCACGAAGATAGAAGTGTCTTCCAAAGTATGCGAGTTTTTCAGAAAAAACGCATACACGAATCTGTGCGAAACAAGTCTATATCAAACGCGACTTCGAGCTCCCATCTGGGTTGGCGAAGAATTCATAGTCACAAAATATATGTGTTGAATCCTAAACAAAGGGAGTACTATTCATTCTGAGGAAACACCACTACAGAGAAACCGTGTTTCTCCTAACATCTTCCCTGAACATGGTAGACTTTACCAGCGTAAGTGTGAAATCGCGAGGAATGTGCCCCGTGCCTGTCCCACAGACATCCTTAGTGTAGAATACCTGTCCCCATTCGAATCTTGTTCTGTGAGAAGTGTTTGCAAGAGTAGTAGATAGAGCAGAAGGAAAGTGTCAAGGTTTTCATTGTGAGAAGGAAATCCATCAGGAAAGCCATACAGTAAGGATGAGAAGCACTTTAGCATGAAACGGTGAAGGCATCTTGAAAGGGCCCTGTGACGGTGCTGGAGAAAACTCTTCGGAAGTAGGCTTCCCTCAGCTGCCCTATGGTTTCAGTGAGATGAAAGTGTTTTCCGTAGTGGCTGTGAAGGCGTAAGGGACATGGCCTAGACTTAACTCTCCGTGTCGAATGTGCCTACAGTCGTGACATGAAGAACGATGTATGGAAATGGAGGATGTGAGCAAGCCTAAGGAAGATGGCATATGTTTGTTTAACTGTAAGAACAAATCTATGGTGTTGCCGTCCTTCGACTACCATCTCTTTTCGTAAGGTTGGAATCAGCTTGTTAAACGTTGTGTGCAAGGAAAGAGATGGAACGCGCGATCCTGTACAGCGAGGAACACGTTGTGCGGAGGGTTTCTCTCTTTTAAGTCCTGTGCCCTGCAGGTGGATGGGTCTTCAAATGGACGTGGGCTCGCGTCAGGCCTAGTAGCCTTACACTGAACTCTGAGAAACAAGGGCACGTCAAACAGGCTTTCGTGCGAACATCTTGGTTCTTGAAGATAAAGGCCCTTGGAGATATATGTGTTGTTCTCCAAGGGAATGTTCTTATACTCCCCTCTCAAGAAACAAAGCTGCAGGGAAATAGTCTTTCCACTACCACCTATAGTGACGAAGGCGGAAGCCATTTCCAACGTTCGCCGTGAAGGCACAAATACTGTGTCATGTACCACTGCTTGAGAAAAGGTTGTGTCGAAAGTTTCTCCCTACTCAGATCTTGTTTCAGGAAGATAAAAGCGTTTTCAGTTCTTTGCCTGAAAGCGTAAGGAAAATGGAATAGGCTGAATTGTGAAGAAAAAAGTGGGTCGAATAAGTCCACCAAGTCACAAGTTGTCTCCTACAGAGGTGTGTGTCTGGAAATCGGAGGAAGCGTAAGGAACGTGCTATACACTTAGTTCCACAAAACAACGCTGTGGAGGGGCGGTCCTTCAACTGCCATCTCCTCTGCTAAGAAACGAACGGATTGAGGCAAAGTGTGAAAGAAAGCAGAGGGGAAGCGTGATCTACCTTACCCGCGGAACAACTTCTTACGGAGGGTTTTCTCAACGAGCACCATTCATGGTTCACGAAGATAGAAGCCTCTTCCAAAGTATGCGAGTTATGCAGAAGAAAGGCATACACGAATGTGTGCGAACCAAGTCTATCTCAAACGCGACTTCGAGCTCCCTTCTGGGTTCGTGAGGAATTCATAGTCAAAAAACGTATGTGTTGAATCCTAAACAAAGGGAATACTATTCAGTCTGAAGAAACACCACTGCAGAGAAACCGTGTTTCTACTAACATCATCCCTGAACATGGTAGACTTTTCCAACGTAAGTGTGAAATCGCAAGGAATGAGCCCCGTGCCTATCCCACAGACATACTTAGTGTAGAATGTCTGTCCCCATTCGAATCTTGTTCTGGGAGAAGTGATTTCAGGAGTAGGAGAGAGAGCAGATGGAACGTATGAAGGTTTACATTGTGAGAAGGAAATCCATCAGGAAAGCCATACACGTAAGGATGAGAAACACTTTAGCATGAAAGGGTGAAGGCATCTTGAAAGGGCCCTGTGACGGTGCTGGAGAAACCTCTTCTGAAGTAGGCTTCCCTCAGCTGTCCAATGGCTTCAGTGAGATGAAAGTGCTTTCTGTAGTCGGTGTGAAGGCGTAAGGGACATGGCCTAGACTTAACTCTCTGTGTCGAATGTGCCTACAGTCGTGACATGAAGAACGATGTATGGAAATGGAGGATGTGAGCAAGCCTAAGGAAGATGGCATACGTGTGTTTAACTCTAAGAACAAATCTATAGTGTTGCCGTCCTTCGACTACCATCTCTTTCGTAAGGTTGGAAGCAGCTTGTTAAGCGTTCTGTGCAAGGAAAGAGATGGAACGCGCGATCCTGTACAGCGAGGAACACGTTGTGCGGAGGGTTTCTCTCCTTTAAGTCCTGTGTCATGCAGGTGGACGGGTCTTCAAATGGACGTGGGCTCGCCTCAGGCCTAGTAGCCTTACACTGAACTCTGAGAAACAAGGCCACGTCAAACAGGCTTTCATGCGAACATCTTGGTTCTTGAAGATAAAGGCCCTTGGAGATATATGTGTTGTTCTCTAAGAGAAGGTTCTTATACTCACCTCTCAAGAAGCAAAACTGCAGGGAAATAGTCTTTCCACTACCACCTATAGGGACGAAGACGGAATCCATTTCCAACGTTCGCAGTGAAGGCACAAATACTGTGTCATGTACCACTGCTTGAGAAAGAAGTTATGTCGAATGTTTCTCCTACTCAGATCTTGTTTCAGGAAGCTAGAAACGTTTTCGGTTCTTTGCCTGAAAGCGTAAGGGAAATGCCATAGGCTGAATTGTGAAGAAAAATGTGGGTCGAATGTGACCACCAAGTAACAAGTTGTCCCCTATAGAGGTGTGTGTCTGGAAATCGGAGGAAGCGTAAGGAACGTGCTATACACTTAGTTCCACAAAACAACGCTGTGGAGGTGCGGTCCTTCGAGTGCCATCTCCTCTGCTAAGAAACGAACGGATTGAGGCAAAGTGTGAAAGAAAGCAGAGGGGAAGCGTGATCTCCCTTACCCGCGGAACAACTTCTTACGGAGGGTTTTCTCAACGAGCACCATTCATGGGTCACGAAGATAGAAGCGTCTTCCAAAGTATGCGAGTTATGCAGAAGAAAGGCATACACGAATCTGTGCGAAACAAGTCTATCTCAAACGCGACTTCGAGCTCCCATCTGGGTTGGCGAAGAATTCATAGTCACAAAATATATGTGTGGAATCCTAAAGAAAGGGAGTACTATTCATTCTGAGGAAACATCACTACAGAGAAACCGTGTTTCTCCTAACATCTTCCCTGAACATGGTAGAATTTACCAGCGTAAGTGTGAAATCGCGAGGAATGTGCCCCGTGCCTGTCCCACAGACATACTTAGTGTAGAATACCTGTCCCCATTCGAATCTTGTTCTGTGAGAAGTGTTTGCAAGAGTAGTAGATAGAGCAGAAGGAAAGTGTCAAGGTTTTCATTGTGAGAAGGAAATCCATCAGGAAAGCCATACACGTAAGGATGAGAAGCACTTTAGCATGAAACGGTGAAGGCATCTTGAAAGGGCCCTGTGACGGTGCTGGAGAAAACTCTTCGGAAGTAGGCTTCCCTCAGCTGCCCTATGGTTTCAGTGAGATGAAAGTGTTTTCCGTAGTGGCTGTGAAGGCGTAAGGGACATGGCCTAGACTTAACTCTCCGTGTCGAATGTGCCTACAGTCGTGACATGAAGAACGATGTATGGAAATGGAGGATGTGAGCAAGCCTAAGGAAGATGGCATACGTGTGTTTAACATAAGAACAAATCTATGGTGTTGCCATCCTTCGACTACCATCTCTTTTCGTAAGGTTGGAATCAGCTTGTTAAACGTTGTGTGCAAGGAAAGAGATGGAACGCGCGATCCTGTACAGCGAGGAACACGTTGTGCGGAGGGTTTCTCTCTTTTAAGTCCTGTGCCCTGCAGGTGGATGGGTCTTCAAATGGACGTGGGCTCGCCTCAGGCCTAGTAGCCTTACACTGAACTCTGAGAAACAAGGGCACGTCAACCAGGCTTTCGTGCGAACATCTTGGTTCTTGAAGATAAAGGCCCTTGGAGATATATGTGTTGTTCTCCAAGGGAATGTTCTTATACTCCCCTCTCAAGAAACAAAGCTGCAGGGAAATAGTCTTTCCACTACCACCTATAGGGATGAAGGCGGAAGCCATTTCCAACGTTCGCAGTGAAGGCACAAATACTGTGTCATGTACCACTGCTTGAGAAAAAGTTGTGTCGAAAGTTTCTCCCTACTCAGATCTTGTTTCAGGAAGATAAAAGCGTTTTCAGTTCTTTGCCTGAAAGCGTAAGGAAAATGCAATAGGCTGAATTGTGAAGAAAGAAGTGGGTCGAATGTGACCACCACGTCACAAGTTGTCCCCTACAGAGGTGTGTGTCTGGAAATCGGAGGAAGCGTAAGGAACGTGCTATACACTTAGTTCCACAAAACAACGCTGTGGAGGGGCGGTCCTTCGACTGCCATCTCTTCTGCTAAGAAACGAACGGATTGAGGCAAAGTGTGAAAGAAAGCAGAGGGGAAGCGTGATCTAACTTACCGGCGGAACAACTTCTTACGGAGGGTTTTCTCAACGAGCACCATTCATGGGTCACGAAGAGAGAAGCCTCTTCCAAAGTATGCGAGTTATGCAGAAGAAAGGCATACACGAATCTGTGCGAAACAAGTCTATCTCAAACGCGACTTCGAGCTCCCATCTGGGTTGGCGAAGAATTCATAGTCACAAAATATATGTGTTGAATCCTAAAGAAAGGGAGTACTATTCATTCTGAGGAAACACCACTACAGAGAAACCGTGTTTCTCCTAACATCTTCCCTGAACATGGTAGACTTTACCAGCGTAAGTGTGAAATCGCGAGGAATGTGCCCCGTGCCTGTCCCACAGACATACTTAGTGTAGAATACCTGTCCCCATTCGAATCTTGTTCTGTGAGAAGTGTTTGCAAGAGTAGGAGATAGAGCAGAAGGAACGTGTCCAGGTTTTCATTGTGAGAAGGAAATCCGTCAGGAAAGCCATACACGTAAGGATGAGAAGCACTTTAGCATGAAACGGTGAAGGCAACTTGAAAGGGCCCTGTGACGGTGCTGGAGAAAACTCTTCGGAAGTAGGCTTCCCTCAGCTGTCCTATGGTCTCAGTGAGATGAAAGTGATTTCCGTCGTGGCTGTGAAGGCGTAAGGGACATGGCCTAGACTTAACTCTCCGTGTCGAATGTGCCTACAGTCGTGACATGAAGAACGATGTATGGAAATGGAGGATGTGAGCAAGCCTAAGGAAGATGGCATATGTTTGTTTAACTGTAAGAACAAATCTATGGGGTTGCCGTCCTTCGACTACCATCTCTTTTCGTAAGGTTGGAATCAGCTTGTTAAACGTTGTGTGCAAGGAAAGAGATGGAACGCGCGATCCTGTACAGCGAGGAACACGTTGTGCGGAGGGTTTCTCTCTTTTAAGTCCGGTGCCCTGCAGGTGGATGGGTCTTCAAATGGACGTGGGCTCCCCTCAGGCCTAGTAGCCTTACACTGAACTCTGAGAAACAAGGCCACGTCAAACAGGCTTTCGTGCGAACATCTTGGTTCTTGAAGATAAAGGCCCTTGGAGATATATGTGTTGTTCTCTAAGGGAAGGTTCTTATACTCCCCTCTCAAGAAACAAGGCTGCAGGGAAATAGTCTTTCCACTACCACCTATAGGGACGAAGACGGAAGCCATTTCCAACGTTCGCAGTGAAGGCACAAATACTGTGTCATGTACCACTGCTTGAGAAAAAGTTGTGTCGAAAGTTTCTCCCTACTCAGATCTTGTTTCAGGAAGATAAAAGCGTTTTCAGTTCTTTGCCTGAAAGCGTAAGGAAAATGCAATAGCCTGAATTGTGAAGAAAGAAGTGGGTCGAATGTGACCACCACGTCACAAGTTGTCCCCTACAGAGGTGTGTGTCTGGAAATCGGAGGAAGCGTAAGGAACGTGCTATACACTTAGTTCCACAAAACAACACTGTGGAGGGGCGGTCCTTCGACTGCCATCTCTTCTGCTAAGAAACGAACGGATTGAGGCAAAGTGTGAAAGAAAGCAGAGGGGAAGCGTGATCTAACTTACCGGCGGAACAACTTCTTACGGAGGGTTTTCTCAACGAGCACCATTCATGGGTCACGAAGAGAGAAGCCTCTTCCAAAGTATGCGAGTTATGCAGAAGAAAGGCATACACGAATCTGTGCGAAACAAGTCTATCTCAAACGCGACTTCGAGCTCCCATCTGGGTTGGCGAAGAATTCATAGTCACAAAATATATGTGTTGAATCCTAAAGAAAGGGAGTACTATTCATTCTGAGGAAACACCACTACAGAGAAACCGTGTTTCTCCTAACATCTTCCCTGAACATGGTAGACTTTACCAGCGTAAGTGTGAAATCGCGCGGAATGTGCCCCGTGCCTGTCCCACAGACATACTTAGTGTAGAATACCTGTCCCCATTCGAATCTTGTTCTGTGAGAAGTGTTTGCAAGAGTAGGAGATAGAGCAGAAGGAACGTGTCCAGGTTTTCATTGTGAGAAGGAAATCCGTCAGGAAAGCTATACACGTAAGGATGAGAAGCACTTTAGCATGAAACGGTGAAGGCATCTTGAAAGGGCCCTGTGACGGTGCTGGAGAAAACTCTTCGGAAGTAGGCTTCCCTCAGCTGTCCTATGGTCTCAGTGAGATGAAAGTGATTTCCGTAGTGGCTGTGAAGGCGTAAGGGACATGGCCTAGACTTAACTCTCCGTGTCGAATGTGCCTACAGTCGTGACATGAAGAACGATGTATGGAAATGGAGGATGTGAGCAAGCCTAAGGAAGATGGCATATGTTTGTTTAACTGTAAGAACAAATCTATGGGGTTGCCGTCCTTCGACTACCATCTCTTTTCGTAAGGTTGGAATCAGCTTGTTAAACGTTGTGTGCAAGGAAAGAGATGGAACGCGCGATCCTGTACAGCGAGGAACACGTTGTGCGGAGGGTTTCTCTCTTTTAAGTCCGGTGCCCTGCAGGTGGATGGGTCTTCAAATGGACGTGGGCTCCCCTCAGGCCTAGTAGCGTTACACTGAACTCTGAGAAACAAGGCCACGTCAAACAGGCTTTCGTGCGAACATCTTGGTTCTTGAAGATAAAGGCCCTTGGAGATATATGTGTTGTTCTCCAAGGGAATGTTCTTATACTCCCCTCTCAAGAAACAAAGCTGCAGGGAAATAGTCTTTCCACTACCACCTATAGGGACGAAGGCGGAAGCCATTTCCAACGTTCGCCGTGAAGGCACAAATACTGTGTCATGTACCACTGCTTGAGAAAAGGTTGTGTCGAAAGTTTCTCCCTACTCAGATCTTGTTTCAGGAAGATAAAAGCGTTTTCAGTTCTTTGCCTGAAAGCGTAAGGAAAATGCAATAGGCTGAATTGTGAAGAAAAAAGTGGGTCGAATGTGACCACCACGTCACAAGTTGTCCCCTGCAGAGGTGTGTGTCTGGAAATCGGAGGAAGCGTAAGGAACGTGCTATACACTTAGTTCCAGAAAACAACGCTGTGGAGGGGCGGTCCTTCGACTGCCATCTCCTCTGCTAAGAAACGAACGGATTGAGGCAAAGTGTGAAAGAAAGCAGAGGGGAAGCGTGATCTACCTTACCCGCGGAACAACTTCTTATGGAGGGTTTTCTCAACGAGCACCATTCATGGGTCACGAAGAGAGAAGCCTCTTCCAAAGTATGCGAGTTATGCAGAAGAAAGGCATACACGAATCTGTGCGAAACAAGTCTATCTCAAACGCGACTTTGAGCTCCCATCTGGGTTGGCGAAGAATTCATAGTCACAAAATATATGTGTTGAATCCTAAAGAAAGGGAGTACTATTCATTCTGAGGAAACACCACTACAGAGAAACCGTGTTTCTCCTAACATCTTCCCTGAACATGGTAGACTTTACCAACGTAAGTGTGAAATCGCAAGGAATGAGCCCCGTGCCTATCCCACAGACATACTTAGTGTAGAATGTCTGTCCCCATTCGAATCTTGTTCTGGGAGAAGTGTTTTCAGGAGTAGGAGAGAGAGCAGATGGAACGTATGAAGGTTTTCATTGTGAGAAGGAAATCCATCAGGAAAGCCATACACGTAAGGATGAGAAGCACTTTAGCATGAAAGGGTGAAGGCATCTTGAAAGGGCCCTGTGACGGTGCTGGAGAAACCTCTTCTGAAGTAGGCTTCCCTCAGCTGTCCAATGGCTTCAGTGAGATGAAAGTGCTTTCTCTAGTCGGTGTGAAGGCGTAAGGGACATGGCCTAGACTTAACTCTCTGTGTCGAATGTGCCTACAGTCGTGACATGAAGAACGATGTATGGAAATGGAGGATGTGAGCAAGCCTAAGGAAGATGGCATACGTGTGTTTAACTCTAAGAACAAATCTATAGTGTTGCCGTCCTTCGACTACCATCTCTTTCGTAAGGTTGGAAGCAGCTTGTTAAGCGTTCTGTGCAAGGAAAGAGATGGAACGCGCGATCCTGTACAGCGAGGAACACGTTGTGCGGAGGGTTTCTCCCTTTTAAGTCCGGTGCCCTGCAGGTGGATGGGTCTTCAAATGGACGTGGGCTCCCCTCAGGCCTAGTAGCCTTACACTGAACTCTGAGAAACAAGGCCACGTCAAACAGGCTTTCGTGCGAACATCTTGGTTCTTGAAGATAAAGGCCCTTGGAGATATATGTGTTGTTCTCCAAGGGAATGTTCTTATACTCCCCTCTCAAGAAACAAAGCTGCAGGGAAATAGTCTTTCCACTGCCACCTATAGGGACGAAGGCGGAAGCCATTTCCAACGTTCGCAGTGAAGGCACAAATACTGTGTCATGTACCACTGCTTGAGAAAAAGTTGTGTCGAAAGTTTCTCCCTACTCAGATCTTGTTTCAGGAAGATAAATGCGTTTTCAGTTCTTTGCCTGAAAGCGTAAGGAAAATGCAATAGGCTGAATTGTGAAGAAAAAAGTAGGTCGAATGTGACCACCACGTCACAAGTTGTCCCCTACAGAGGTGTGTGTCTGGAAATCGGAGGAAGCGTAAGGAACGTGCTATACACTTAGTTCCACAAAACAACGCTGTGGAGGGGCGGTCCTTCAACTGCCATCTCCTCTGCTAAGAAACGAACGGATTGAGGCAAAGTGTGAAAGAAAGCAGAGGGGAAGCGTGATCTACCTTACCCGCGGAACAACTTCTTACGGAGGGTTTTCTCAACGAGCACCATTCATGGGTCACGAAGATAGAAGTGTCTTCCAAAGTATGCGAGTTTTTCAGAAGAAACGCATACACGAATCTGTGCGAAACAAGTCTATATCAAACGCGACTTCGAGCTCCCATCTGGGTTGGCGAAGAATTCATAGTCACAAAATATATGTGTTGAATCCTAAAGAAAGGGAGTACTATTCATTCTGGGGAAACACCACTACAGAGAAACCGTGTTTCTCCTAACATCTTCCCTGAACATGGTAGACTTTACCAGCGTAAGTGTGAAATCGCGAGGAATGTGCCCCGTGCCTGTCCCACAGACATCCTTAGTGTAGAATACCTGTCCCCATTCGAATCTTGTTCTGTGAGAAGTGTTTGCAAGAGTAGGAGATAGAGCAGAAGGAACGTGTCCAGGTTTTCATTGTGAGAAGGAAATCCATCAGGAAAGCCATACACGTAAGGATGAGAAGCACTTTAGCATGAAACGGTGAAGGCATCTTGAAAGGGCCCGGTGACGGTGCTGGAGAAAACTCTTCGGAAGTAGGCTTCCCTCAGCTGTCCTATGGTCTCAGTGAGATGAAAGTGTTTTCCGTAGTGGCTGTGAAGGCGTAAGGGACATGGCCTAGACTTAACTCTCCGTGTCGAATGTGCCTACAGTCGTGACATGAAGAACGATGTATGGAAATGGAGGATGTGAGCAAGCCTAAGGAAGATGGCATATGTTTGTTTAACTGTAAGAACAAATCTATGGGGTTGCCGTCCTTCGACTACCATCTCTTTTCGTAAGGTTGGAATCAGCTTGTTAAACGTTGTGTGCAAGGAAAGAGATGGAACGCGCGATCCTGTACAGCGAGGAACACGTTGTGCGGAGGGTTTCTCTCTTTTAAGTCCGGTGCCCTGCAGGTGGATGGGTCTTCAAATGGACGTGGGCTCCCCTCAGGCCTAGTAGCCTTACACTGAACTCTGAGAAACAAGGCCACGTCAAACAGGCTTTCGTGCGAACATCTTGGTTCTTGAAGATAAAGGCCCTTGGAGATATATGTGTTGTTCTCCAAGGGAATGTTCTTATACTCCCCTCTCAAGAAACAAAGCTGCAGGGAAATAGTCTTTCCACTACCACCTATAGGGACGAAGGCGGAAGCCATTTCCAACGTTCGCAGTGAAGGCACAAATACTGTGTCATGTACCACTGCTTGAGAAAAAGTTGTGTCGAAAGTTTCTCCCTACTCAGATCTTGTTTCAGGAAGATAAAAGCGTTTTCAGTTCTTTGCCTGAAAGCGTAAGGAAAATGCAATAGGCTGAATTGTGAAGAAAAAAGTGGGTCGAATGTGACCACCACGTCACAAGTTGTCCCCTACAGAGGTGTGTGTCTGGAAATCGGAGGAAGCGTAAGGAACGTGCTATACACTTAGTTCCACAAAACAACGCTGTGGAGGGGCGGTCCTTCAACTGCCATCTCCTCTGCTAAGAAACGAACGGATTGAGGCAAAGTGTGAAAGAAAGCAGAGGGGAAGCGTGATCTACCTTACCCGCGGAACAACTTCTTACGGAGGGTTTTCTCAACGAGCACCATTCATGGGTCACGAAGATAGAAGCGTCTTCCAAAGTAGGCGAGTTATGCAGAAGAAAGGCATACACGAATCTGTGCGAAACAAGTCTATCTCAAACGCGACTTCGAGCTCCCATCTGGGTTGGCGAAGAATTCATAGTCACAAAATATATGTGTTGAATCCTAAAGAAAGGGAGTACTATTCATTCTGAGGAAACACCACTACAGAGAAACCGTGTTTCTCCTAACATCTTCCCTGAACTTGGTAGACTTTACCAGCGTAAGTGTGAAATCGCGAGGAATGTGCCCCGTGCCTGTCCCACAGACATACTTAGTGTAGAATACCTGTCCCCATTCGAATCTTGTTCTGTGAGAAGTGTTTGAAAGAGTAGGAGATAGAGCAGAAGGAACGTGTCAAGGTTTTCATTGTGAGAAGGAAATCCATCAGGAAAGCCATACACGTAAGGATGAGAAGCACTTTAGCATGAAACGGTGAAGGCATCTTGAAAGGGCCCTTGTGACTGTGCTGGAGAAAACTCTTCGGAAGTAGGCTTCCCTCAGCTGTCCTATGGTTTCAGTGAGATGAAAGTGTTTTCCGTAGTGGCTGTGAAGGCGAAAGGGACATGGCCTAGACTTAACTCTCCGTGTCGAATGTGCCTACAGTCGTGACATGAAGAACGATGTATGGAAATGGAGGATGTGAGCAAGCCTAAGGAAGATGGCATATGTTTGTTTAACTGTAAGAACAAATCTATGGGGTTGCCGTCCTTCGACTACCATCTCTTTTCGTAAGGTTGGAATCAGCTTGTTAAACGTTGTGTGCAAGGAAAGAGATGGAACGCGCGATCCTGTACAGCGAGGAACACGTTGTGCGGAGGGTTTCTCTCTTTTAAGTCCGGTGCCCTGCAGGTGGATGGGTCTTCAAATGGACGTGGGCTCCCCTCAGGCCTAGTAGCCTTACACTGAACTCTGAGAAACAAGGCCACGTCAAACAGGCTTTCGTGCGAACATCTTGGTTCTTGAAGATAAAGGCCCTTGGAGATATATGTGTTGTTCTCCAAGGGAATGTTCTTATACTCCCCTCTCAAGAAACAAAGCTGCAGGGAAATAGTCTTTCCACTACCACCTATAGGGACGAAGGCGGAAGCCATTTCCAACGTTCGCAGTGAAGGCACAAATACTGTGTCATGTACCACTGCTTGAGAAAAAGTTGTGTCGAAAGTTTCTCCCTACTCAGATCTTGTTTCAGGAAGATAAAAGCGTTTTCAGTTCTTTGCCTGAAAGCGTAAGGAAAATGCAATAGGCTGAATTGTGAAGAAAAAAGTGGGTCGAATGTGACCACCACGTCACAAGTTGTCCCCTACAGAGGTGTGTGTCTGGAAATCGGAGGAAGCGTAAGGAACGTGCTATACACTTAGTTCCACAAAACAACGCTGTGGAGGGGCGGTCCTTCAACTGCCATCTCCTCTGCTAAGAAACGAACGGATTGAGGCAAAGTGTGAAAGAAAGCAGAGGGGAAGCGTGATCTACCTTACCCGCGGAACAACTTCTTACGGAGGGTTTTCTCAACGAGCACCATTCATGGGTCACGAAGATAGAAGTGTCTTCCAAAGTATGCGAGTTTTTCAGAAGAAACGCATACACGAATCTGTGCGAAACAAGTCTATATCAAACGCGACTTCGAGCTCCCATCTGGGTTGGCGAAGAATTCATAGTCACAAAATATATGTGTTGAATCCTAAACAAAGGGAGTACTATTCATTCTGAGGAAACACCACTACAGAGAAACCGTGTTTCTCCTAACATCTTCCCTGAACATGGTAGACTTTACCAGCGTAAGTGTGAAATCGCGAGGAATGTGCCCCGTGCCTGTCCCACAGACATGCTTAGTGTAGAATACCTGTCCCCATTCGAATCTTGTTCTGTGAGAAGTGTTTGCAAGAGTAGTAGATAGAGCAGAAGGAAAGTGTCAAGGTTTTCATTGTGAGAAGGAAATCCATCAGGAAACCATACACGTAAGGATGAGAAGCACTTTAGCATGAAACGGTGAAGGCATCTTGAAAGGGCCCTGTGACGGTGCTGGAGAAAACTCTTCGGAAGTAGGCTTCCCTCAGCTGCCCTATGGTTTCAGTGAGATGAAAGTGTTTTCCGTAGTGGCTGTGAAGGCGTAAGGGACATGGCCTAGACTTAACTCTCCGTGTCGAATGTGCCTACAGTCGTGACATGAAGAACGATGTATGAAAATGGAGGATGTGAGCAAGCCTAAGGAAGATGGCATATGTTTGTTTAACTGTAAGAACAAATCTATGGAGTTGCCGTCCTTCGACTACCATCTCTTTTCGTAAGGTTGGAATCAGCTTGTTAAACGTTGTGTGCAAGGAAAGAGATGGAACGCGCGATCCTGTACAGCGAGGAACACGTTGTGCGGAGGGTTTCTCTCTTTTAAGTCCTGTGCCCTGCAGGTGGATGGGTCTTCAAATGGACGTGGGCTCGCCTCAGGCCTAGTAGCCTTACACTGAACTCTGAGAAACAAGGGCACGTCAAACAGGCTTTCGTGCGAACATCTTGGTTCTTGAAGATAAAGGCCCTTGGAGATATATGTGTTGTTCTCCAAGGGAAAGTTCTTATACTCCCCTCTCAAGAAACAAAGCTGCAGGGAAATAGTCTTTCCACTACCACCTATAGGGACGAAGGCGGAAGCCATTTCCAACGTTCGCCGTGAAGGCACAAATACTGTGTCATGTACCACTGCTTGAGAAAAGGTTGTGTCGAAAGTTTCTCCCTACTCAGATCTTGTTTCAGGAAGATAAAAGCGTTTTCAATTCTTTGCCTGAAAGCGTAAGGAAAATGGAATAGGCTGAATTGTGAAGAAAAAAGTGGGTCGAATATGTCCACCAAGTCACAAGTTGTCCCCTACAGAGGTGTGTGTCTGGAAATCGGAGGAAGCGTAAGGAACGTGCTATACACTTAGTTCCACAAAACAACGCTGTGGAGGTGCGGTCCTTCGAGTGCCATCTCCTCTGCTAAGAAACGAACGGATTTAGGCAAAGTGTGAAAGAAAGCAGAGGGGAAGCGTGATCTACCTTACCCGCGGAACAACTTCTTACGGAGGGTTTTCTCAACGAGCACCATTCATGGTTCACGAAGATAGAAGCCTCTTCCAAAGTATGCGAGTTATGCAGAAGAAAGGCATACACGAATGTGTGCGAACCAAGTCTATCTCAAACGCGACTTCGAGCTCCCTTCTGGGTTCGTGAGGAATTCATAGTCACAAAACGTATGTGTTGAATCCTAAACAAAGGGAATACTATTCAGTCTGAAGAAACACCACTGCAGAGAAACCGTGTTTCTACTAACATCATCCCTGAACATGGTAGACTTTTCCAACGTAAGTGTGAAATCGCAAGGAATGAGCCCCGTGCCTATCCCACAGACATACTTAGTGTAGAATGTCTGTCCCCATTCGAATCTTGTTCTGGGAGAAGTGATTTCAGGAGTAGGAGAGAGAGCAGATGGAACGTATGAAGGTTCACATTGTGAGAAGGAAATCCATCAGGAAAGCCATACACGTAAGGATGAGAAACACTTTAGCATGAAAGGGTGAAGGCATCTTGAAAGGGCCCTGTGACGGTGCTGGAGAAACCTCTTCTGAAGTAGGCTTCCCTCAGCTGTCCAATGGCTTCAGTGAGATGAAAGTGCTTTCTGTAGTCGGTGTGAAGGCGTAAGGGACATGGCCTAGACTTAACTCTCTGTGTCGAATGTGCCTACAGTCGTGACATGAAGAACGATGTATGGAAATGGAGGATGTGAGCAAGCCTAAGGAAGATGGCATACGTGTGTTTAACTCTAAGAACAAATCTATAGTGTTGCCGTCCTTCGACTACCATCTCTTTTGTAAGGTTGGAAGCAGCTTGTTAAACGTTGTGTGCAAGGAAAGAGATGGAACGCGCGATCCTGTACAGCGAGGAACACGTTGTGCGGAGGGTTTCTCCCTTTTAAGTCCGGTGCCCTGCAGGTGGATGGGTCTTCAAATGGACGTGGGCTCCCCTCAGGCCTAGTAGCCTTACACTGAACTCTGAGAAACAAGGCCACGTCAAACAGGCTTTCGTGCGAACATCTTGGTTCTTGAAGATAAAGGCCCTTGGAGATATATGTGTTGTTCTCCAAGGGAATGTTCTTATACTCCCCTCTCAAGAAACAAAGCTGCAGGGAAATAGTCTTTCCACTACCACCTATAGGGACGAAGGCGGAAGCCATTTCCAACGTTCGCAGTGAAGGCACAAATACTGTGTCATGTACCACTGCTTGAGAAAAAGTTGTGTCGAAAGTTTCTCCCTACTCAGATCTTGTTTCAGGAAGATAAAAGCGTTTTCAGTTCTTTGCCTGAAAGCGTAAGGAAAATGCAATAGGCTGAATTGTGAAGAAAAAAGTGGGTCGAATATGACCACCACGTCACAAGTTGTCCCCTACAGAGGTGTGTGTCTGGAAATCGGAGGAAGCGTAAGGAACGTGCTATACACTTAGTTCCACAAAACAACGCTGTGGAGGGGCGGTCCTTCAACTGCCATCTCCTCTGCTAAGAAACGAACGGATTGAGGCAAAGTGTGAAAGAAAGCAGAGGGGAAGCGTGATCTACCTTACCCGCGGAACAACTTCTTACGGAGGGTTTTCTCAACGAGCACCATTCATGGGTCACGAAGATAGAAGTGTCTTCCAAAGTATGCGAGTTTTTCAGAAAAAACGCATACACGAATCTGTGCGAAACAAGTCTATATCAAACGCGACTTCGAGCTCCCATCTGGGTTGGCGAAGAATTCATAGTCACAAAATATATGTGTTGAATCCTAAACAAAGGGAGTACTATTCATTCTGAGGAAACACCACTACAGAGAAACCGTGTTTCTCCTAACATCTTCCCTGAACATGGTAGACTTTACCAGCGTAAGTGTGAAATCGCGAGGAATGTGCCCCGTGCCTGTCCCACAGACATCCTTAGTGTAGAATACCTGTCCCCATTCGAATCTTGTTCTGTGAGAAGTGTTTGCAAGAGTAGTAGATAGAGCAGAAGGAAAGTGTCAAGGTTTTCATTGTGAGAAGGAAATCCATCAGGAAAGCCATACAGTAAGGATGAGAAGCACTTTAGCATGAAACGGTGAAGGCATCTTGAAAGGGCCCTGTGACGGTGCTGGAGAAAACTCTTCGGAAGTAGGCTTCCCTCAGCTGCCCTATGGTTTCAGTGAGATGAAAGTGTTTTCCGTAGTGGCTGTGAAGGCGTAAGGGACATGGCCTAGACTTAACTCTCCGTGTCGAATGTGCCTACAGTCGTGACATGAAGAACGATGTATGGAAATGGAGGATGTGAGCAAGCCTAAGGAAGATGGCATATGTTTGTTTAACTGTAAGAACAAATCTATGGTGTTGCCGTCCTTCGACTACCATCTCTTTTCGTAAGGTTGGAATCAGCTTGTTAAACGTTGTGTGCAAGGAAAGAGATGGAACGCGCGATCCTGTACAGCGAGGAACACGTTGTGCGGAGGGTTTCTCTCTTTTAAGTCCTGTGCCCTGCAGGTGGATGGGTCTTCAAATGGACGTGGGCTCGCGTCAGGCCTAGTAGCCTTACACTGAACTCTGAGAAACAAGGGCACGTCAAACAGGCTTTCGTGCGAACATCTTGGTTCTTGAAGATAAAGGCCCTTGGAGATATATGTGTTGTTCTCCAAGGGAATGTTCTTATACTCCCCTCTCAAGAAACAAAGCTGCAGGGAAATAGTCTTTCCACTACCACCTATAGTGACGAAGGCGGAAGCCATTTCCAACGTTCGCCGTGAAGGCACAAATACTGTGTCATGTACCACTGCTTGAGAAAAGGTTGTGTCGAAAGTTTCTCCCTACTCAGATCTTGTTTCAGGAAGATAAAAGCGTTTTCAGTTCTTTGCCTGAAAGCGTAAGGAAAATGGAATAGGCTGAATTGTGAAGAAAAAAGTGGGTCGAATAAGTCCACCAAGTCACAAGTTGTCTCCTACAGAGGTGTGTGTCTGGAAATCGGAGGAAGCGTAAGGAACGTGCTATACACTTAGTTCCACAAAACAACGCTGTGGAGGGGCGGTCCTTCAACTGCCATCTCCTCTGCTAAGAAACGAACGGATTGAGGCAAAGTGTGAAAGAAAGCAGAGGGGAAGCGTGATCTACCTTACCCGCGGAACAACTTCTTACGGAGGGTTTTCTCAACGAGCACCATTCATGGTTCACGAAGATAGAAGCCTCTTCCAAAGTATGCGAGTTATGCAGAAGAAAGGCATACACGAATGTGTGCGAACCAAGTCTATCTCAAACGCGACTTCGAGCTCCCTTCTGGGTTCGTGAGGAATTCATAGTCAAAAAACGTATGTGTTGAATCCTAAACAAAGGGAATACTATTCAGTCTGAAGAAACACCACTGCAGAGAAACCGTGTTTCTACTAACATCATCCCTGAACATGGTAGACTTTTCCAACGTAAGTGTGAAATCGCAAGGAATGAGCCCCGTGCCTATCCCACAGACATACTTAGTGTAGAATGTCTGTCCCCATTCGAATCTTGTTCTGGGAGAAGTGATTTCAGGAGTAGGAGAGAGAGCAGATGGAACGTATGAAGGTTTACATTGTGAGAAGGAAATCCATCAGGAAAGCCATACACGTAAGGATGAGAAACACTTTAGCATGAAAGGGTGAAGGCATCTTGAAAGGGCCCTGTGACGGTGCTGGAGAAACCTCTTCTGAAGTAGGCTTCCCTCAGCTGTCCAATGGCTTCAGTGAGATGAAAGTGCTTTCTGTAGTCGGTGTGAAGGCGTAAGGGACATGGCCTAGACTTAACTCTCTGTGTCGAATGTGCCTACAGTCGTGACATGAAGAACGATGTATGGAAATGGAGGATGTGAGCAAGCCTAAGGAAGATGGCATACGTGTGTTTAACTCTAAGAACAAATCTATAGTGTTGCCGTCCTTCGACTACCATCTCTTTCGTAAGGTTGGAAGCAGCTTGTTAAGCGTTCTGTGCAAGGAAAGAGATGGAACGCGCGATCCTGTACAGCGAGGAACACGTTGTGCGGAGGGTTTCTCTCCTTTAAGTCCTGTGTCATGCAGGTGGACGGGTCTTCAAATGGACGTGGGCTCGCCTCAGGCCTAGTAGCCTTACACTGAACTCTGAGAAACAAGGCCACGTCAAACAGGCTTTCATGCGAACATCTTGGTTCTTGAAGATAAAGGCCCTTGGAGATATATGTGTTGTTCTCTAAGAGAAGGTTCTTATACTCACCTCTCAAGAAGCAAAACTGCAGGGAAATAGTCTTTCCACTACCACCTATAGGGACGAAGACGGAATCCATTTCCAACGTTCGCAGTGAAGGCACAAATACTGTGTCATGTACCACTGCTTGAGAAAGAAGTTATGTCGAATGTTTCTCCTACTCAGATCTTGTTTCAGGAAGCTAGAAACGTTTTCGGTTCTTTGCCTGAAAGCGTAAGGGAAATGCCATAGGCTGAATTGTGAAGAAAAATGTGGGTCGAATGTGACCACCAAGTAACAAGTTGTCCCCTATAGAGGTGTGTGTCTGGAAATCGGAGGAAGCGTAAGGAACGTGCTATACACTTAGTTCCACAAAACAACGCTGTGGAGGTGCGGTCCTTCGAGTGCCATCTCCTCTGCTAAGAAACGAACGGATTGAGGCAAAGTGTGAAAGAAAGCAGAGGGGAAGCGTGATCTCCCTTACCCGCGGAACAACTTCTTACGGAGGGTTTTCTCAACGAGCACCATTCATGGGTCACGAAGATAGAAGCGTCTTCCAAAGTATGCGAGTTATGCAGAAGAAAGGCATACACGAATCTGTGCGAAACAAGTCTATCTCAAACGCGACTTCGAGCTCCCATCTGGGTTGGCGAAGAATTCATAGTCACAAAATATATGTGTGGAATCCTAAAGAAAGGGAGTACTATTCATTCTGAGGAAACATCACTACAGAGAAACCGTGTTTCTCCTAACATCTTCCCTGAACATGGTAGAATTTACCAGCGTAAGTGTGAAATCGCGAGGAATGTGCCCCGTGCCTGTCCCACAGACATACTTAGTGTAGAATACCTGTCCCCATTCGAATCTTGTTCTGTGAGAAGTGTTTGCAAGAGTAGTAGATAGAGCAGAAGGAAAGTGTCAAGGTTTTCATTGTGAGAAGGAAATCCATCAGGAAAGCCATACACGTAAGGATGAGAAGCACTTTAGCATGAAACGGTGAAGGCATCTTGAAAGGGCCCTGTGACGGTGCTGGAGAAAACTCTTCGGAAGTAGGCTTCCCTCAGCTGCCCTATGGTTTCAGTGAGATGAAAGTGTTTTCCGTAGTGGCTGTGAAGGCGTAAGGGACATGGCCTAGACTTAACTCTCCGTGTCGAATGTGCCTACAGTCGTGACATGAAGAACGATGTATGGAAATGGAGGATGTGAGCAAGCCTAAGGAAGATGGCATACGTGTGTTTAACATAAGAACAAATCTATGGTGTTGCCATCCTTCGACTACCATCTCTTTTCGTAAGGTTGGAATCAGCTTGTTAAACGTTGTGTGCAAGGAAAGAGATGGAACGCGCGATCCTGTACAGCGAGGAACACGTTGTGCGGAGGGTTTCTCTCTTTTAAGTCCTGTGCCCTGCAGGTGGATGGGTCTTCAAATGGACGTGGGCTCGCCTCAGGCCTAGTAGCCTTACACTGAACTCTGAGAAACAAGGGCACGTCAACCAGGCTTTCGTGCGAACATCTTGGTTCTTGAAGATAAAGGCCCTTGGAGATATATGTGTTGTTCTCCAAGGGAATGTTCTTATACTCCCCTCTCAAGAAACAAAGCTGCAGGGAAATAGTCTTTCCACTACCACCTATAGGGATGAAGGCGGAAGCCATTTCCAACGTTCGCAGTGAAGGCACAAATACTGTGTCATGTACCACTGCTTGAGAAAAAGTTGTGTCGAAAGTTTCTCCCTACTCAGATCTTGTTTCAGGAAGATAAAAGCGTTTTCAGTTCTTTGCCTGAAAGCGTAAGGAAAATGCAATAGGCTGAATTGTGAAGAAAGAAGTGGGTCGAATGTGACCACCACGTCACAAGTTGTCCCCTACAGAGGTGTGTGTCTGGAAATCGGAGGAAGCGTAAGGAACGTGCTATACACTTAGTTCCACAAAACAACGCTGTGGAGGGGCGGTCCTTCGACTGCCATCTCTTCTGCTAAGAAACGAACGGATTGAGGCAAAGTGTGAAAGAAAGCAGAGGGGAAGCGTGATCTAACTTACCGGCGGAACAACTTCTTACGGAGGGTTTTCTCAACGAGCACCATTCATGGGTCACGAAGAGAGAAGCCTCTTCCAAAGTATGCGAGTTATGCAGAAGAAAGGCATACACGAATCTGTGCGAAACAAGTCTATCTCAAACGCGACTTCGAGCTCCCATCTGGGTTGGCGAAGAATTCATAGTCACAAAATATATGTGTTGAATCCTAAAGAAAGGGAGTACTATTCATTCTGAGGAAACACCACTACAGAGAAACCGTGTTTCTCCTAACATCTTCCCTGAACATGGTAGACTTTACCAGCGTAAGTGTGAAATCGCGAGGAATGTGCCCCGTGCCTGTCCCACAGACATACTTAGTGTAGAATACCTGTCCCCATTCGAATCTTGTTCTGTGAGAAGTGTTTGCAAGAGTAGGAGATAGAGCAGAAGGAACGTGTCCAGGTTTTCATTGTGAGAAGGAAATCCGTCAGGAAAGCCATACACGTAAGGATGAGAAGCACTTTAGCATGAAACGGTGAAGGCAACTTGAAAGGGCCCTGTGACGGTGCTGGAGAAAACTCTTCGGAAGTAGGCTTCCCTCAGCTGTCCTATGGTCTCAGTGAGATGAAAGTGATTTCCGTCGTGGCTGTGAAGGCGTAAGGGACATGGCCTAGACTTAACTCTCCGTGTCGAATGTGCCTACAGTCGTGACATGAAGAACGATGTATGGAAATGGAGGATGTGAGCAAGCCTAAGGAAGATGGCATATGTTTGTTTAACTGTAAGAACAAATCTATGGGGTTGCCGTCCTTCGACTACCATCTCTTTTCGTAAGGTTGGAATCAGCTTGTTAAACGTTGTGTGCAAGGAAAGAGATGGAACGCGCGATCCTGTACAGCGAGGAACACGTTGTGCGGAGGGTTTCTCTCTTTTAAGTCCGGTGCCCTGCAGGTGGATGGGTCTTCAAATGGACGTGGGCTCCCCTCAGGCCTAGTAGCCTTACACTGAACTCTGAGAAACAAGGCCACGTCAAACAGGCTTTCGTGCGAACATCTTGGTTCTTGAAGATAAAGGCCCTTGGAGATATATGTGTTGTTCTCTAAGGGAAGGTTCTTATACTCCCCTCTCAAGAAACAAGGCTGCAGGGAAATAGTCTTTCCACTACCACCTATAGGGACGAAGACGGAAGCCATTTCCAACGTTCGCAGTGAAGGCACAAATACTGTGTCATGTACCACTGCTTGAGAAAAAGTTGTGTCGAAAGTTTCTCCCTACTCAGATCTTGTTTCAGGAAGATAAAAGCGTTTTCAGTTCTTTGCCTGAAAGCGTAAGGAAAATGCAATAGCCTGAATTGTGAAGAAAGAAGTGGGTCGAATGTGACCACCACGTCACAAGTTGTCCCCTACAGAGGTGTGTGTCTGGAAATCGGAGGAAGCGTAAGGAACGTGCTATACACTTAGTTCCACAAAACAACACTGTGGAGGGGCGGTCCTTCGACTGCCATCTCTTCTGCTAAGAAACGAACGGATTGAGGCAAAGTGTGAAAGAAAGCAGAGGGGAAGCGTGATCTAACTTACCGGCGGAACAACTTCTTACGGAGGGTTTTCTCAACGAGCACCATTCATGGGTCACGAAGAGAGAAGCCTCTTCCAAAGTATGCGAGTTATGCAGAAGAAAGGCATACACGAATCTGTGCGAAACAAGTCTATCTCAAACGCGACTTCGAGCTCCCATCTGGGTTGGCGAAGAATTCATAGTCACAAAATATATGTGTTGAATCCTAAAGAAAGGGAGTACTATTCATTCTGAGGAAACACCACTACAGAGAAACCGTGTTTCTCCTAACATCTTCCCTGAACATGGTAGACTTTACCAGCGTAAGTGTGAAATCGCGCGGAATGTGCCCCGTGCCTGTCCCACAGACATACTTAGTGTAGAATACCTGTCCCCATTCGAATCTTGTTCTGTGAGAAGTGTTTGCAAGAGTAGGAGATAGAGCAGAAGGAACGTGTCCAGGTTTTCATTGTGAGAAGGAAATCCGTCAGGAAAGCTATACACGTAAGGATGAGAAGCACTTTAGCATGAAACGGTGAAGGCATCTTGAAAGGGCCCTGTGACGGTGCTGGAGAAAACTCTTCGGAAGTAGGCTTCCCTCAGCTGTCCTATGGTCTCAGTGAGATGAAAGTGATTTCCGTAGTGGCTGTGAAGGCGTAAGGGACATGGCCTAGACTTAACTCTCCGTGTCGAATGTGCCTACAGTCGTGACATGAAGAACGATGTATGGAAATGGAGGATGTGAGCAAGCCTAAGGAAGATGGCATATGTTTGTTTAACTGTAAGAACAAATCTATGGGGTTGCCGTCCTTCGACTACCATCTCTTTTCGTAAGGTTGGAATCAGCTTGTTAAACGTTGTGTGCAAGGAAAGAGATGGAACGCGCGATCCTGTACAGCGAGGAACACGTTGTGCGGAGGGTTTCTCTCTTTTAAGTCCGGTGCCCTGCAGGTGGATGGGTCTTCAAATGGACGTGGGCTCCCCTCAGGCCTAGTAGCCTTACACTGAACTCTGAGAAACAAGGCCACGTCAAACAGGCTTTCGTGCGAACATCTTGGTTCTTGAAGATAAAGGCCCTTGGAGATATATGTGTTGTTCTCCAAGGGAATGTTCTTATACTCCCCTCTCAAGAAACAAAGCTGCAGGGAAATAGTCTTTCCACTACCACCTATAGGGACGAAGGCGGAAGCCATTTCCAACGTTCGCCGTGAAGGCACAAATACTGTGTCATGTACCACTGCTTGAGAAAAGGTTGTGTCGAAAGTTTCTCCCTACTCAGATCTTGTTTCAGGAAGATAAAAGCGTTTTCAGTTCTTTGCCTGAAAGCGTAAGGAAAATGCAATAGGCTGAATTGTGAAGAAAAAAGTGGGTCGAATGTGACCACCACGTCACAAGTTGTCCCCTGCAGAGGTGTGTGTCTGGAAATCGGAGGAAGCGTAAGGAACGTGCTATACACTTAGTTCCACAAAACAACGCTGTGGAGGGGCGGTCCTTCGACTGCCATCTCCTCTGCTAAGAAACGAACGGATTGAGGCAAAGTGTGAAAGAAAGCAGAGGGGAAGCGTGATCTACCTTACCCGCGGAACAACTTCTTATGGAGGGTTTTCTCAACGAGCACCATTCATGGGTCACGAAGAGAGAAGCCTCTTCCAAAGTATGCGAGTTATGCAGAAGAAAGGCATACACGAATCTGTGCGAAACAAGTCTATCTCAAACGCGACTTTGAGCTCCCATCTGGGTTGGCGAAGAATTCATAGTCACAAAATATATGTGTTGAATCCTAAAGAAAGGGAGTACTATTCATTCTGAGGAAACACCACTACAGAGAAACCGTGTTTCTCCTAACATCTTCCCTGAACATGGTAGACTTTACCAACGTAAGTGTGAAATCGCAAGGAATGAGCCCCGTGCCTATCCCACAGACATACTTAGTGTAGAATGTCTGTCCCCATTCGAATCTTGTTCTGGGAGAAGTGTTTTCAGGAGTAGGAGAGAGAGCAGATGGAACGTATGAAGGTTTTCATTGTGAGAAGGAAATCCATCAGGAAAGCCATACACGTAAGGATGAGAAGCACTTTAGCATGAAAGGGTGAAGGCATCTTGAAAGGGTCCTGTGACGGTGCTGGAGAAACCTCTTCGGAAGTAGGCTTCCCTCAGCTGTCCTATGGTTTCAGTGAGATGAAAGTGCTTTCCGTAGTGGGTGTGAAGGCGTAAGGGACATGGCCTACACTTAACTTTCCGTGTCGAATGTGCCTACAGTCGTGACATGAAGAACGATGTATGGAAATGGAGGATGTGAGCAAGCCTAAGGAAGATGGCATACGTGTGTTTAACTGTAAGAACAAATCTATAGTGTTGCCGTCCTTCGACTACCATCTCTTTCGTAAGGTTGGAAGCAGCTTGTTAAGCGCTGTGTGCAAGGAAAGAGATGGAACGCGTGACCCTGTACAGGGAGGAAAACGTTGTGCGGAGGGTTTCTCTCCTTTAAGTCCTGTGTCATGCAGGTGGATGGGTCTTCAAATGGACGTGGGCTCGCCTCAGGCCTAGTAGCCTTACACTGAACTCTGAGAAACAAGGCCACGTCAAACAAGCTTTCGTGCGAACATCTTGGTTCTTGAAGATAAAGGCCCTTGGAGATATATGTGTTGTTCTCCAAGGGAAAGTTCTTATACTCCCCTCTCAAGAAACAAAGCTGCAGGGAAATAGTCTTTCCACTACCACCTATAGGGACGAAGGCGGAAGCCATTTCCAACGTTCGCCGTGAAGGCACAAATACTGTGTCATGTACCACTGCTTGAGAAAAGGTTGTGTCGAAAGTTTCTCCCTACTCAGATCTTGTTTCAGGAAGATAAAAGCGTTTTCAGTTCTTTGCCTGAAAGCGTAAGGAAAATGGAATAGGCTGAATTGTGAAGAAAAAAGTGGGTCGAATATGTCCACCAAGTCACAAGTTGTCCCCTACAGAGGTGTGTGTCTGGAAATCGGAGGAAGCGTAAGGAACGTGCTATACACTTAGTTCCACAAAACAACGCTGTGAAGGTGCGGTCCTTCGAGTGCCATCTCCTCTGCTAAGAAACGAACGGATTGAGGCAAAGTGTGAAAGAAAGCAGAGGGGAAGCGTGATCTACCTTACCCGCGGAACAACTTCTTACGGAGGGTTTTCTCAACGAGCACCATTCATGGGTCACGAAGATAGAAGCGTCTTCCAAAGTAGGCGAGTTATGCAGAAGAAAGGCATACACGAATCTGTGCGAAACAAGTCTATCTCAAACGCGACTTCGAGCTCCCATCTGGGTTGGCGAAGAATTCATAGTCACAAAATATATGTGTTGAATCCTAAAGAAAGGGAGTACTATTCATTCTGAGGAAACACCACTACAGAGAAACCGTGTTTCTCCTAACATCTTCCCTGAACTTGGTAGACTTTACCAGCGTAAGTGTGAAATCGCGAGGAATGTGCCCCGTGCCTGTCCCACAGACATACTTAGTGTAGAATACCTGTCCCCATTCGAATCTTGTTCTGTGAGAAGTGTTTGAAAGAGTAGGAGATAGAGCAGAAGGAACGTGTCAAGGTTTTCATTGTGAGAAGGAAATCCATCAGGAAAGCCATACACGTAAGGATGAGAAGCACTTTAGCATGAAACGGTGAAGGCATCTTGAAAGGGCCCTTGTGACGGTGCTGGAGAAAACTCTTCGGAAGTAGGCTTCCCTCAGCTGTCCTATGGTTTCAGTGAGATGAAAGTGTTTTCCGTAGTGGCTGTGAAGGCGAAAGGGACATGGCCTAGACTTAACTCTCCGTGTCGAATGTGCCTACAGTCGTGACATGAAGAACGATGTATGGAAATGGAGGATGTGAGCAAGCCTAAGGAAGATGGCATATGTTTGTTTAACTGTAAGAACAAATCTATGGGGTTGCCGTCCTTCGACTACCATCTCTTTTCGTAAGGTTGGAATCAGCTTGTTAAACGTTGTGTGCAAGGAAAGAGATGGAACGCGCGATCCTGTACAGCGAGGAACACGTTGTGCGGAGGGTTTCTCTCTTTTAAGTCCGGTGCCCTGCAGGTGGATGGGTCTTCAAATGGACGTGGGCTCCCCTCAGGCCTAGTAGCCTTACACTGAACTCTGAGAAACAAGGCCACGTCAAACAGGCTTTCGTGCGAACATCTTGGTTCTTGAAGATAAAGGCCCTTGGAGATATATGTGTTGTTCTCCAAGGGAATGTTCTTATACTCCCCTCTCAAGAAACAAAGCTGCAGGGAAATAGTCTTTCCACTACCACCTATAGGGACGAAGGCGGAAGCCATTTCCAACGTTCGCAGTGAAGGCACAAATACTGTGTCATGTACCACTGCTTGAGAAAAAGTTGTGTCGAAAGTTTCTCCCTACTCAGATCTTGTTTCAGGAAGATAAAAGCGTTTTCAGTTCTTTGCCTGAAAGCGTAAGGAAAATGCAATAGGCTGAATTGTGAAGAAAAAAGTGGGTCGAATGTGACCACCACGTCACAAGTTGTCCCCTACAGAGGTGTGTGTCTGGAAATCGGAGGAAGCGTAAGGAACGTGCTATACACTTAGTTCCACAAAACAACGCTGTGGAGGGGCGGTCCTTCAACTGCCATCTCCTCTGCTAAGAAACGAACGGATTGAGGCAAAGTGTGAAAGAAAGCAGAGGGGAAGCGTGATCTACCTTACCCGCGGAACAACTTCTTACGGAGGGTTTTCTCAACGAGCACCATTCATGGGTCACGAAGATAGAAGTGTCTTCCAAAGTATGCGAGTTTTTCAGAAGAAACGCATACACGAATCTGTGCGAAACAAGTCTATATCAAACGCGACTTCGAGCTCCCATCTGGGTTGGCGAAGAATTCATAGTCACAAAATATATGTGTTGAATCCTAAACAAAGGGAGTACTATTCATTCTGAGGAAACACCACTACAGAGAAACCGTGTTTCTCCTAACATCTTCCCTGAACATGGTAGACTTTACCAGCGTAAGTGTGAAATCGCGAGGAATGTGCCCCGTGCCTGTCCCACAGACATGCTTAGTGTAGAATACCTGTCCCCATTCGAATCTTGTTCTGTGAGAAGTGTTTGCAAGAGTAGTAGATAGAGCAGAAGGAAAGTGTCAAGGTTTTCATTGTGAGAAGGAAATCCATCAGGAAACCATACACGTAAGGATGAGAAGCACTTTAGCATGAAACGGTGAAGGCATCTTGAAAGGGCCCTGTGACGGTGCTGGAGAAAACTCTTCGGAAGTAGGCTTCCCTCAGCTGCCCTATGGTTTCAGTGAGATGAAAGTGTTTTCCGTAGTGGCTGTGAAGGCGTAAGGGACATGGCCTAGACTTAACTCTCCGTGTCGAATGTGCCTACAGTCGTGACATGAAGAACGATGTATGAAAATGGAGGATGTGAGCAAGCCTAAGGAAGATGGCATATGTTTGTTTAACTGTAAGAACAAATCTATGGAGTTGCCGTCCTTCGACTACCATCTCTTTTCGTAAGGTTGGAATCAGCTTGTTAAACGTTGTGTGCAAGGAAAGAGATGGAACGCGCGATCCTGTACAGCGAGGAACACGTTGTGCGGAGGGTTTCTCTCTTTTAAGTCCTGTGCCCTGCAGGTGGATGGGTCTTCAAATGGACGTGGGCTCGCCTCAGGCCTAGTAGCCTTACACTGAACTCTGAGAAACAAGGGCACGTCAAACAGGCTTTCGTGCGAACATCTTGGTTCTTGAAGATAAAGGCCCTTGGAGATATATGTGTTGTTCTCCAAGGGAAAGTTCTTATACTCCCCTCTCAAGAAACAAAGCTGCAGGGAAATAGTCTTTCCACTACCACCTATAGGGACGAAGGCGGAAGCCATTTCCAACGTTCGCCGTGAAGGCACAAATACTGTGTCATGTACCACTGCTTGAGAAAAGGTTGTGTCGAAAGTTTCTCCCTACTCAGATCTTGTTTCAGGAAGATAAAAGCGTTTTCAGTTCTTTGCCTGAAAGCGTAAGGAAAATGGAATAGGCTGAATTGTGAAGAAAAAAGTGGGTCGAATATGTCCACCAAGTCACAAGTTGTCCCCTACAGAGGTGTGTGTCTGGAAATCGGAGGAAGCGTAAGGAACGTGCTATACACTTAGTTCCACAAAACAACGCTGTGGAGGTGCGGTCCTTCGAGTGCCATCTCCTCTGCTAAGAAACGAACGGATTTAGGCAAAGTGTGAAAGAAAGCAGAGGGGAAGCGTGATCTACCTTACCCGCGGAACAACTTCTTACGGAGGGTTTTCTCAACGAGCACCATTCATGGTTCACGAAGATAGAAGCCTCTTCCAAAGTATGCGAGTTATGCAGAAGAAAGGCATACACGAATGTGTGCGAACCAAGTCTATCTCAAACGCGACTTCGAGCTCCCTTCTGGGTTCGTGAGGAATTCATAGTCACAAAACGTATGTGTTGAATCCTAAACAAAGGGAATACTATTCAGTCTGAAGAAACACCACTGCAGAGAAACCGTGTTTCTACTAACATCATCCCTGAACATGGTAGACTTTTCCAACGTAAGTGTGAAATCGCAAGGAATGAGCCCCGTGCCTATCCCACAGACATACTTAGTGTAGAATGTCTGTCCCCATTCGAATCTTGTTCTGGGAGAAGTGATTTCAGGAGTAGGAGAGAGAGCAGATGGAACGTATGAAGGTTCACATTGTGAGAAGGAAATCCATCAGGAAAGCCATACACGTAAGGATGAGAAACACTTTAGCATGAAAGGGTGAAGGCATCTTGAAAGGGCCCTGTGACGGTGCTGGAGAAACCTCTTCTGAAGTAGGCTTCCCTCAGCTGTCCAATGGCTTCAGTGAGATGAAAGTGCTTTCTGTAGTCGGTGTGAAGGCGTAAGGGACATGGCCTAGACTTAACTCTCTGTGTCGAATGTGCCTACAGTCGTGACATGAAGAACGATGTATGGAAATGGAGGATGTGAGCAAGCCTAAGGAAGATGGCATACGTGTGTTTAACTCTAAGAACAAATCTATAGTGTTGCCGTCCTTCGACTACCATCTCTTTTGTAAGGTTGGAAGCAGCTTGTTAAACGTTGTGTGCAAGGAAAGAGATGGAACGCGCGATCCTGTACAGCGAGGAACACGTTGTGCGGAGGGTTTCTCCCTTTTAAGTCCGGTGCCCTGCAGGTGGATGGGTCTTCAAATGGACGTGGGCTCCCCTCAGGCCTAGTAGCCTTACACTGAACTCTGAGAAACAAGGCCACGTCAAACAGGCTTTCGTGCGAACATCTTGGTTCTTGAAGATAAAGGCCCTTGGAGATATATGTGTTGTTCTCCAAGGGAATGTTCTTATACTCCCCTCTCAAGAAACAAAGCTGCAGGGAAATAGTCTTTCCACTACCACCTATAGGGACGAAGGCGGAAGCCATTTCCAACGTTCGCAGTGAAGGCACAAATACTGTGTCATGTACCACTGCTTGAGAAAAAGTTGTGTCGAAAGTTTCTCCCTACTCAGATCTTGTTTCAGGAAGATAAAAGCGTTTTCAGTTCTTTGCCTGAAAGCGTAAGGAAAATGCAATAGGCTGAATTGTGAAGAAAAAAGTGGGTCGAATGTGACCACCACGTCACAAGTTGTCCCCTACAGAGGTGTGTGTCTGGAAATCGGAGGAAGCGTAAGGAACGTGCTATACACTTAGTTCCACAAAACAACGCTGTGGAGGGGCGGTCCTTCAACTGCCATCTCCTCTGCTAAGAAACGAACGGATTGAGGCAAAGTGTGAAAGAAAGCAGAGGGGAAGCGTGATCTACCTTACCCGCGGAACAACTTCTTACGGAGGGTTTTCTCAACGAGCACCATTCATGGGTCACGAAGATAGAAGTGTCTTCCAAAGTATGCGAGTTTTTCAGAAAAAACGCATACACGAATCTGTGCGAAACAAGTCTATATCAAACGCGACTTCGAGCTCCCATCTGGGTTGGCGAAGAATTCATAGTCACAAAATATATGTGTTGAATCCTAAACAAAGGGAGTACTATTCATTCTGAGGAAACACCACTACAGAGAAACCGTGTTTCTCCTAACATCTTCCCTGAACATGGTAGACTTTACCAGCGTAAGTGTGAAATCGCGAGGAATGTGCCCCGTGCCTGTCCCACAGACATCCTTAGTGTAGAATACCTGTCCCCATTCGAATCTTGTTCTGTGAGAAGTGTTTGCAAGAGTAGTAGATAGAGCAGAAGGAAAGTGTCAAGGTTTTCATTGTGAGAAGGAAATCCATCAGGAAAGCCATACAGTAAGGATGAGAAGCACTTTAGCATGAAACGGTGAAGGCATCTTGAAAGGGCCTTGTGACGGTGCTGGAGAAAACTCTTCGGAAGTAGGCTTCCCTCAGCTGCCCTATGGTTTCAGTGAGATGAAAGTGTTTTCCGTAGTGGCTGTGAAGGCGTAAGGGACATGGCCTAGACTTAACTCTCCGTGTCGAATGTGCCTACAGTCGTGACATGAAGAACGATGTATGGAAATGGAGGATGTGAGCAAGCCTAAGGAAGATGGCATATGTTTGTTTAACTGTAAGAACAAATCTATGGTGTTGCCGTCCTTCGACTACCATCTCTTTTCGTAAGGTTGGAATCAGCTTGTTAAACGTTGTGTGCAAGGAAAGAGATGGAACGCGCGATCCTGTACAGCGAGGAACACGTTGTGCGGAGGGTTTCTCTCTTTTAAGTCCTGTGCCCTGCAGGTGGATGGGTCTTCAAATGGACGTGGGCTCGCCTCAGGCCTAGTAGCCTTACACTGAACTCTGAGAAACAAGGCCACGTCAAACAGGCTTTCGTGCGAACATCTTGGTTCTTGAAGATAAAGGCCCTTGGAGATATATGTGTTGTTCTCCAAGGGAATGTTCTTATACTCCCCTCTCAAGAAACAAAGCTGCAGGGAAATAGTCTTTCCACTACCACCTATAGGGACGAAGGCGGAAGCCATTTCCAACGTTCGCCGTGAAGGCACAAATACTGTGTCATGTACCACTGCTTGAGAAAAGGTTGTGTCGAAAGTTTCTCCCTACTCAGATCTTGTTTCAGGAAGATAAAAGCGTTTTCAGTTCTTTGCCTGAAAGCGTAAGGAAAATGGAATAGGCTGAATTGTGAAGAAAAAAGTGGGTCGAATATGTCCACCAAGTCACAAGTTGTCCCCTACAGAGGTGTGTGTCTGGAAATCGGAGGAAGCGTAAGGAACGTGCTATACACTTAGTTCCACAAAACAACGCTGTGAAGGTGCGGTCCTTCGAGTGCCATCTCCTCTGCTAAGAAACGAACGGATTGAGGCAAAGTGTGAAAGAAAGCAGAGGGGAAGCGTGATCTACCTTACCCGCGGAACAACTTCTTACGGAGGGTTTTCTCAACGAGCACCATTCATGGGTCACGAAGATAGAAGCGTCTTCCAAAGTAGGCGAGTTATGCAGAAGAAAGGCATACACGAATCTGTGCGAAACAAGTCTATCTCAAACGCGACTTCGAGCTCCCATCTGGGTTGGCGAAGAATTCATAGTCACAAAATATATGTGTTGAATCCTAAAGAAAGGGAGTACTATTCATTCTGAGGAAACACCACTACAGAGAAACCGTGTTTCTCCTAACATCTTCCCTGAACTTGGTAGACTTTACCAGCGTAAGTGTGAAATCGCGAGGAATGTGCCCCGTGCCTGTCCCACAGACATACTTAGTGTAGAATACCTGTCCCCATTCGAATCTTGTTCTGTGAGAAGTGTTTGAAAGAGTAGGAGATAGAGCAGAAGGAACGTGTCAAGGTTTTCATTGTGAGAAGGAAATCCATCAGGAAAGCCATACACGTAAGGATGATAAGCACTTTAGCATGAAACGGTGAAGGCATCTTGAAAGGGCCCTTGTGACTGTGCTGGAGAAAACTCTTCGGAAGTAGGCTTCCCTCAGCTGTCCTATGGTTTCAGTGAGATGAAAGTGTTTTCCGTAGTGGCTGTGAAGGCGAAAGGGACATGGCCTAGACTTAACTCTCCGTGTCGAATGTGCCTACAGTCGTGACATGAAGAACGATGTATGGAAATGGAGGATGTGAGCAAGCCTAAGGAAGATGGCATATGTTTGTTTAACTGTAAGAACAAATCTATGGGGTTGCCGTCCTTCGACTACCATCTCTTTTCGTAAGGTTGGAATCAGCTTGTTAAACGTTGTGTGCAAGGAAAGAGATGGAACGCGCGATCCTGTACAGCGAGGAACACGTTGTGCGGAGGGTTTCTCTCTTTTAAGTCCGGTGCCCTGCAGGTGGATGGGTCTTCAAATGGACGTGGGCTCCCCTCAGGCCTAGTAGCCTTACACTGAACTCTGAGAAACAAGGCCACGTCAAACAGGCTTTCGTGCGAACATCTTGGTTCTTGAAGATAAAGGCCCTTGGAGATATATGTGTTGTTCTCCAAGGGAATGTTCTTATACTCCCCTCTCAAGAAACAAAGCTGCAGGGAAATAGTCTTTCCACTACCACCTATAGGGACGAAGGCGGAAGCCATTTCCAACGTTCGCAGTGAAGGCACAAATACTGTGTCATGTACCACTGCTTGAGAAAAAGTTGTGTCGAAAGTTTCTCCCTACTCAGATCTTGTTTCAGGAAGATAAAAGCGTTTTCAGTTCTTTGCCTGAAAGCGTAAGGAAAATGCAATAGGCTGAATTGTGAAGAAAAAAGTGGGTCGAATGTGACCACCACGTCACAAGTTGTCCCCTACAGAGGTGTGTGTCTGGAAATCGGAGGAAGCGTAAGGAACGTGCTATACACTTAGTTCCACAAAACAACGCTGTGGAGGGGCGGTCCTTCAACTGCCATCTCCTCTGCTAAGAAACGAACGGATTGAGGCAAAGTGTGAAAGAAAGCAGAGGGGAAGCGTGATCTACCTTACCCGCGGAACAACTTCTTACGGAGGGTTTTCTCAACGAGCACCATTCATGGGTCACGAAGATAGAAGTGTCTTCCAAAGTATGCGAGTTTTTCAGAAGAAACGCATACACGAATCTGTGCGAAACAAGTCTATATCAAACGCGACTTCGAGCTCCCATCTGGGTTGGCGAAGAATTCATAGTCACAAAATATATGTGTTGAATCCTAAACAAAGGGAGTACTATTCATTCTGAGGAAACACCACTACAGAGAAACCGTGTTTCTCCTAACATCTTCCCTGAACATGGTAGACTTTACCAGCGTAAGTGTGAAATCGCGAGGAATGTGCCCCGTGCCTGTCCCACAGACATGCTTAGTGTAGAATACCTGTCCCCATTCGAATCTTGTTCTGTGAGAAGTGTTTGCAAGAGTAGTAGATAGAGCAGAAGGAAAGTGTCAAGGTTTTCATTGTGAGAAGGAAATCCATCAGGAAACCATACACGTAAGGATGAGAAGCACTTTAGCATGAAACGGTGAAGGCATCTTGAAAGGGCCCTGTGACGGTGCTGGAGAAAACTCTTCGGAAGTAGGCTTCCCTCAGCTGCCCTATGGTTTCAGTGAGATGAAAGTGTTTTCCGTAGTGGCTGTGAAGGCGTAAGGGACATGGCCTAGACTTAACTCTCCGTGTCGAATGTGCCTACAGTCGTGACATGAAGAACGATGTATGAAAATGGAGGATGTGAGCAAGCCTAAGGAAGATGGCATATGTTTGTTTAACTGTAAGAACAAATCTATGGAGTTGCCGTCCTTCGACTACCATCTCTTTTCGTAAGGTTGGAATCAGCTTGTTAAACGTTGTGTGCAAGGAAAGAGATGGAACGCGCGATCCTGTACAGCGAGGAACACGTTGTGCGGAGGGTTTCTCTCTTTTAAGTCCTGTGCCCTGCAGGTGGATGGGTCTTCAAATGGACGTGGGCTCGCCTCAGGCCTAGTAGCCTTACACTGAACTCTGAGAAACAAGGGCACGTCAAACAGGCTTTCGTGCGAACATCTTGGTTCTTGAAGATAAAGGCCCTTGGAGATATATGTGTTGTTCTCCAAGGGAAAGTTCTTATACTCCCCTCTCAAGAAACAAAGCTGCAGGGAAATAGTCTTTCCACTACCACCTATAGGGACGAAGGCGGAAGCCATTTCCAACGTTCGCCGTGAAGGCACAAATACTGTGTCATGTACCACTGCTTGAGAAAAGGTTGTGTCGAAAGTTTCTCCCTACTCAGATCTTGTTTCAGGAAGATAAAAGCGTTTTCAGTTCTTTGCCTGAAAGCGTAAGGAAAATGGAATAGGCTGAATTGTGAAGAAAAAAGTGGGTCGAATATGTCCACCAAGTCACAAGTTGTCCCCTACAGAGGTGTGTGTCTGGAAATCGGAGGAAGCGTAAGGAACGTGCTATACACTTAGTTCCACAAAACAACGCTGTGGAGGTGCGGTCCTTCGAGTGCCATCTCCTCTGCTAAGAAACGAACGGATTTAGGCAAAGTGTGAAAGAAAGCAGAGGGGAAGCGTGATCTACCTTACCCGCGGAACAACTTCTTACGGAGGGTTTTCTCAACGAGCACCATTCATGGTTCACGAAGATAGAAGCCTCTTCCAAAGTATGCGAGTTATGCAGAAGAAAGGCATACACGAATGTGTGCGAACCAAGTCTATCTCAAACGCGACTTCGAGCTCCCTTCTGGGTTCGTGAGGAATTCATAGTCACAAAACGTATGTGTTGAATCCTAAACAAAGGGAATACTATTCAGTCTGAAGAAACACCACTGCAGAGAAACCGTGTTTCTACTAACATCATCCCTGAACATGGTAGACTTTTCCAACGTAAGTGTGAAATCGCAAGGAATGAGCCCCGTGCCTATCCCACAGACATACTTAGTGTAGAATGTCTGTCCCCATTCGAATCTTGTTCTGGGAGAAGTGATTTCAGGAGTAGGAGAGAGAGCAGATGGAACGTATGAAGGTTCACATTGTGAGAAGGAAATCCATCAGGAAAGCCATACACGTAAGGATGAGAAACACTTTAGCATGAAAGGGTGAAGGCATCTTGAAAGGGCCCTGTGACGGTGCTGGAGAAACCTCTTCTGAAGTAGGCTTCCCTCAGCTGTCCAATGGCTTCAGTGAGATGAAAGTGCTTTCTGTAGTCGGTGTGAAGGCGTAAGGGACATGGCCTAGACTTAACTCTCTGTGTCGAATGTGCCTACAGTCGTGACATGAAGAACGATGTATGGAAATGGAGGATGTGAGCAAGCCTAAGGAAGATGGCATACGTGTGTTTAACTCTAAGAACAAATCTATAGTGTTGCCGTCCTTCGACTACCATCTCTTTCGTAAGGTTGGAAGCAGCTTGTTAAACGTTGTGTGCAAGGAAAGAGATGGAACGCGCGATCCTGTACAGCGAGGAACACGTTGTGCGGAGGGTTTCTCCCTTTTAAGTCCGGTGCCCTGCAGGTGGATGGGTCTTCAAATGGACGTGGGCTCCCCTCAGGCCTAGTAGCCTTACACTGAACTCTGAGAAACAAGGCCACGTCAAACAGGCTTTCGTGCGAACATCTTGGTTCTTGAAGATAAAGGCCCTTGGAGATATATGTGTTGTTCTCCAAGGGAATGTTCTTATACTCCCCTCTCAAGAAACAAAGCTGCAGGGAAATAGTCTTTCCACTACCACCTATAGGGACGAAGGCGGAAGCCATTTCCAACGTTCGCAGTGAAGGCACAAATACTGTGTCATGTACCACTGCTTGAGAAAAAGTTGTGTCGAAAGTTTCTCCCTACTCAGATCTTGTTTCAGGAAGATAAAAGCGTTTTCAGTTCTTTGCCTGAAAGCGTAAGGAAAATGCAATAGGCTGAATTGTGAAGAAAAAAGTGGGTCGAATATGACCACCACGTCACAAGTTGTCCCCTACAGAGGTGTGTGTCTGGAAATCGGAGGAAGCGTAAGGAACGTGCTATACACTTAGTTCCACAAAACAACGCTGTGGAGGGGCGGTCCTTCAACTGCCATCTCCTCTGCTAAGAAACGAACGGATTGAGGCAAAGTGTGAAAGAAAGCAGAGGGGAAGCGTGATCTACCTTACCCGCGGAACAACTTCTTACGGAGGGTTTTCTCAACGAGCACCATTCATGGGTCACGAAGATAGAAGTGTCTTCCAAAGTATGCGAGTTTTTCAGAAAAAACGCATACACGAATCTGTGCGAAACAAGTCTATATCAAACGCGACTTCGAGCTCCCATCTGGGTTGGCGAAGAATTCATAGTCACAAAATATATGTGTTGAATCCTAAACAAAGGGAGTACTATTCATTCTGAGGAAACACCACTACAGAGAAACCGTGTTTCTCCTAACATCTTCCCTGAACATGGTAGACTTTACCAGCGTAAGTGTGAAATCGCGAGGAATGTGCCCCGTGCCTGTCCCACAGACATCCTTAGTGTAGAATACCTGTCCCCATTCGAATCTTGTTCTGTGAGAAGTGTTTGCAAGAGTAGTAGATAGAGCAGAAGGAAAGTGTCAAGGTTTTCATTGTGAGAAGGAAATCCATCAGGAAAGCCATACAGTAAGGATGAGAAGCACTTTAGCATGAAACGGTGAAGGCATCTTGAAAGGGCCCTGTGACGGTGCTGGAGAAAACTCTTCGGAAGTAGGCTTCCCTCAGCTGCCCTATGGTTTCAGTGAGATGAAAGTGTTTTCCGTAGTGGCTGTGAAGGCGTAAGGGACATGGCCTAGACTTAACTCTCCGTGTCGAATGTGCCTACAGTCGTGACATGAAGAACGATGTATGGAAATGGAGGATGTGAGCAAGCCTAAGGAAGATGGCATATGTTTGTTTAACTGTAAGAACAAATCTATGGTGTTGCCGTCCTTCGACTACCATCTCTTTTCGTAAGGTTGGAATCAGCTTGTTAAACGTTGTGTGCAAGGAAAGAGATGGAACGCGCGATCCTGTACAGCGAGGAACACGTTGTGCGGAGGGTTTCTCTCTTTTAAGTCCTGTGCCCTGCAGGTGGATGGGTCTTCAAATGGACGTGGGCTCGCCTCAGGCCTAGTAGCCTTACACTGAACTCTGAGAAACAAGGGCACGTCAAACAGGCTTTCGTGCGAACATCTTGGTTCTTGAAGATAAAGGCCCTTGGAGATATATGTGTTGTTCTCCAAGGGAATGTTCTTATACTCCCCTCTCAAGAAACAAAGCTGCAGGGAAATAGTCTTTCCACTACCACCTATAGTGACGAAGGCGGAAGCCATTTCCAACGTTCGCCGTGAAGGCACAAATACTGTGTCATGTACCACTGCTTGAGAAAAGGTTGTGTCGAAAGTTTCTCCCTACTCAGATCTTGTTTCAGGAAGATAAAAGCGTTTTCAGTTCTTTGCCTGAAAGCGTAAGGAAAATGGAATAGGCTGAATTGTGAAGAAAAAAGTGGGTCGAATAAGTCCACCAAGTCACAAGTTGTCTCCTACAGAGGTGTGTGTCTGGAAATCGGAGGAAGCGTAAGGAACGTGCTATACACTTAGTTCCACAAAACAACGCTGTGGAGGGGCGGTCCTTCAACTGCCATCTCCTCTGCTAAGAAACGAACGGATTGAGGCAAAGTGTGAAAGAAAGCAGAGGGGAAGCGTGATCTACCTTACCCGCGGAACAACTTCTTACGGAGGGTTTTCTCAACGAGCACCATTCATGGTTCACGAAGATAGAAGCCTCTTCCAAAGTATGCGAGTTATGCAGAAGAAAGGCATACACGAATGTGTGCGAACCAAGTCTATCTCAAACGCGACTTCGAGCTCCCTTCTGGGTTCGTGAGGAATTCATAGTCAAAAAACGTATGTGTTGAATCCTAAACAAAGGGAATACTATTCAGTCTGAAGAAACACCACTGCAGAGAAACCGTGTTTCTACTAACATCATCCCTGAACATGGTAGACTTTTCCAACGTAAGTGTGAAATCGCAAGGAATGAGCCCCGTGCCTATCCCACAGACATACTTAGTGTAGAATGTCTGTCCCCATTCGAATCTTGTTCTGGGAGAAGTGATTTCAGGAGTAGGAGAGAGAGCAGATGGAACGTATGAAGGTTTACATTGTGAGAAGGAAATCCATCAGGAAAGCCATACACGTAAGGATGAGAAACACTTTAGCATGAAAGGGTGAAGGCATCTTGAAAGGGCCCTGTGACGGTGCTGGAGAAACCTCTTCTGAAGTAGGCTTCCCTCAGCTGTCCAATGGCTTCAGTGAGATGAAAGTGCTTTCTGTAGTCGGTGTGAAGGCGTAAGGGACATGGCCTAGACTTAACTCTCTGTGTCGAATGTGCCTACAGTCGTGACATGAAGAACGATGTATGGAAATGGAGGATGTGAGCAAGCCTAAGGAAGATGGCATACGTGTGTTTAACTCTAAGAACAAATCTATAGTGTTGCCGTCCTTCGACTACCATCTCTTTCGTAAGGTTGGAAGCAGCTTGTTAAGCGTTCTGTGCAAGGAAAGAGATGGAACGCGCGATCCTGTACAGCGAGGAACACGTTGTGCGGAGGGTTTCTCTCCTTTAAGTCCTGTGTCATGCAGGTGGACGGGTCTTCAAATGGACGTGGGCTCGCCTCAGGCCTAGTAGCCTTACACTGAACTCTGAGAAACAAGGCCACGTCAAACAGGCTTTCATGCGAACATCTTGGTTCTTGAAGATAAAGGCCCTTGGAGATATATGTGTTGTTCTCTAAGAGAAGGTTCTTATACTCACCTCTCAAGAAGCAAAACTGCAGGGAAATAGTCTTTCCACTACCACCTATAGGGACGAAGACGGAATCCATTTCCAACGTTCGCAGTGAAGGCACAAATACTGTGTCATGTACCACTGCTTGAGAAAGAAGTTATGTCGAATGTTTCTCCTACTCAGATCTTGTTTCAGGAAGCTAGAAACGTTTTCGGTTCTTTGCCTGAAAGCGTAAGGGAAATGCCATAGGCTGAATTGTGAAGAAAAATGTGGGTCGAATGTGACCACCAAGTAACAAGTTGTCCCCTATAGAGGTGTGTGTCTGGAAATCGGAGGAAGCGTAAGGAACGTGCTATACACTTAGTTCCACAAAACAACGCTGTGGAGGTGCGGTCCTTCGAGTGCCATCTCCTCTGCTAAGAAACGAACGGATTGAGGCAAAGTGTGAAAGAAAGCAGAGGGGAAGCGTGATCTCCCTTACCCGCGGAACAACTTCTTACGGAGGGTTTTCTCAACGAGCACCATTCATGGGTCACGAAGATAGAAGCGTCTTCCAAAGTATGCGAGTTATGCAGAAGAAAGGCATACACGAATCTGTGCGAAACAAGTCTATCTCAAACGCGACTTCGAGCTCCCATCTGGGTTGGCGAAGAATTCATAGTCACAAAATATATGTGTGGAATCCTAAAGAAAGGGAGTACTATTCATTCTGAGGAAACATCACTACAGAGAAACCGTGTTTCTCCTAACATCTTCCCTGAACATGGTAGAATTTACCAGCGTAAGTGTGAAATCGCGAGGAATGTGCCCCGTGCCTGTCCCACAGACATACTTAGTGTAGAATACCTGTCCCCATTCGAATCTTGTTCTGTGAGAAGTGTTTGCAAGAGTAGTAGATAGAGCAGAAGGAAAGTGTCAAGGTTTTCATTGTGAGAAGGAAATCCATCAGGAAAGCCATACACGTAAGGATGAGAAGCACTTTAGCATGAAACGGTGAAGGCATCTTGAAAGGGCCCTGTGACGGTGCTGGAGAAAACTCTTCGGAAGTAGGCTTCCCTCAGCTGCCCTATGGTTTCAGTGAGATGAAAGTGTTTTCCGTAGTGGCTGTGAAGGCGTAAGGGACATGGCCTAGACTTAACTCTCCGTGTCGAATGTGCCTACAGTCGTGACATGAAGAACGATGTATGGAAATGGAGGATGTGAGCAAGCCTAAGGAAGATGGCATACGTGTGTTTAACATAAGAACAAATCTATGGTGTTGCCATCCTTCGACTACCATCTCTTTTCGTAAGGTTGGAATCAGCTTGTTAAACGTTGTGTGCAAGGAAAGAGATGGAACGCGCGATCCTGTACAGCGAGGAACACGTTGTGCGGAGGGTTTCTCTCTTTTAAGTCCTGTGCCCTGCAGGTGGATGGGTCTTCAAATGGACGTGGGCTCGCCTCAGGCCTAGTAGCCTTACACTGAACTCTGAGAAACAAGGGCACGTCAACCAGGCTTTCGTGCGAACATCTTGGTTCTTGAAGATAAAGGCCCTTGGAGATATATGTGTTGTTCTCCAAGGGAATGTTCTTATACTCCCCTCTCAAGAAACAAAGCTGCAGGGAAATAGTCTTTCCACTACCACCTATAGGGATGAAGGCGGAAGCCATTTCCAACGTTCGCAGTGAAGGCACAAATACTGTGTCATGTACCACTGCTTGAGAAAAAGTTGTGTCGAAAGTTTCTCCCTACTCAGATCTTGTTTCAGGAAGATAAAAGCGTTTTCAGTTCTTTGCCTGAAAGCGTAAGGAAAATGCAATAGGCTGAATTGTGAAGAAAGAAGTGGGTCGAATGTGACCACCACGTCACAAGTTGTCCCCTACAGAGGTGTGTGTCTGGAAATCGGAGGAAGCGTAAGGAACGTGCTATACACTTAGTTCCACAAAACAACGCTGTGGAGGGGCGGTCCTTCGACTGCCATCTCTTCTGCTAAGAAACGAACGGATTGAGGCAAAGTGTGAAAGAAAGCAGAGGGGAAGCGTGATCTAACTTACCGGCGGAACAACTTCTTACGGAGGGTTTTCTCAACGAGCACCATTCATGGGTCACGAAGAGAGAAGCCTCTTCCAAAGTATGCGAGTTATGCAGAAGAAAGGCATACACGAATCTGTGCGAAACAAGTCTATCTCAAACGCGACTTCGAGCTCCCATCTGGGTTGGCGAAGAATTCATAGTCACAAAATATATGTGTTGAATCCTAAAGAAAGGGAGTACTATTCATTCTGAGGAAACACCACTACAGAGAAACCGTGTTTCTCCTAACATCTTCCCTGAACATGGTAGACTTTACCAGCGTAAGTGTGAAATCGCGAGGAATGTGCCCCGTGCCTGTCCCACAGACATACTTAGTGTAGAATACCTGTCCCCATTCGAATCTTGTTCTGTGAGAAGTGTTTGCAAGAGTAGGAGATAGAGCAGAAGGAACGTGTCCAGGTTTTCATTGTGAGAAGGAAATCCGTCAGGAAAGCCATACACGTAAGGATGAGAAGCACTTTAGCATGAAACGGTGAAGGCAACTTGAAAGGGCCCTGTGACGGTGCTGGAGAAAACTCTTCGGAAGTAGGCTTCCCTCAGCTGTCCTATGGTCTCAGTGAGATGAAAGTGATTTCCGTCGTGGCTGTGAAGGCGTAAGGGACATGGCCTAGACTTAACTCTCCGTGTCGAATGTGCCTACAGTCGTGACATGAAGAACGATGTATGGAAATGGAGGATGTGAGCAAGCCTAAGGAAGATGGCATATGTTTGTTTAACTGTAAGAACAAATCTATGGGGTTGCCGTCCTTCGACTACCATCTCTTTTCGTAAGGTTGGAATCAGCTTGTTAAACGTTGTGTGCAAGGAAAGAGATGGAACGCGCGATCCTGTACAGCGAGGAACACGTTGTGCGGAGGGTTTCTCTCTTTTAAGTCCGGTGCCCTGCAGGTGGATGGGTCTTCAAATGGACGTGGGCTCCCCTCAGGCCTAGTAGCCTTACACTGAACTCTGAGAAACAAGGCCACGTCAAACAGGCTTTCGTGCGAACATCTTGGTTCTTGAAGATAAAGGCCCTTGGAGATATATGTGTTGTTCTCTAAGGGAAGGTTCTTATACTCCCCTCTCAAGAAACAAGGCTGCAGGGAAATAGTCTTTCCACTACCACCTATAGGGACGAAGACGGAAGCCATTTCCAACGTTCGCAGTGAAGGCACAAATACTGTGTCATGTACCACTGCTTGAGAAAAAGTTGTGTCGAAAGTTTCTCCCTACTCAGATCTTGTTTCAGGAAGATAAAAGCGTTTTCAGTTCTTTGCCTGAAAGCGTAAGGAAAATGCAATAGCCTGAATTGTGAAGAAAGAAGTGGGTCGAATGTGACCACCACGTCACAAGTTGTCCCCTACAGAGGTGTGTGTCTGGAAATCGGAGGAAGCGTAAGGAACGTGCTATACACTTAGTTCCACAAAACAACACTGTGGAGGGGCGGTCCTTCGACTGCCATCTCTTCTGCTAAGAAACGAACGGATTGAGGCAAAGTGTGAAAGAAAGCAGAGGGGAAGCGTGATCTAACTTACCGGCGGAACAACTTCTTACGGAGGGTTTTCTCAACGAGCACCATTCATGGGTCACGAAGAGAGAAGCCTCTTCCAAAGTATGCGAGTTATGCAGAAGAAAGGCATACACGAATCTGTGCGAAACAAGTCTATCTCAAACGCGACTTCGAGCTCCCATCTGGGTTGGCGAAGAATTCATAGTCACAAAATATATGTGTTGAATCCTAAAGAAAGGGAGTACTATTCATTCTGAGGAAACACCACTACAGAGAAACCGTGTTTCTCCTAACATCTTCCCTGAACATGGTAGACTTTACCAGCGTAAGTGTGAAATCGCGCGGAATGTGCCCCGTGCCTGTCCCACAGACATACTTAGTGTAGAATACCTGTCCCCATTCGAATCTTGTTCTGTGAGAAGTGTTTGCAAGAGTAGGAGATAGAGCAGAAGGAACGTGTCCAGGTTTTCATTGTGAGAAGGAAATCCGTCAGGAAAGCTATACACGTAAGGATGAGAAGCACTTTAGCATGAAACGGTGAAGGCATCTTGAAAGGGCCCTGTGACGGTGCTGGAGAAAACTCTTCGGAAGTAGGCTTCCCTCAGCTGTCCTATGGTCTCAGTGAGATGAAAGTGATTTCCGTAGTGGCTGTGAAGGCGTAAGGGACATGGCCTAGACTTAACTCTCCGTGTCGAATGTGCCTACAGTCGTGACATGAAGAACGATGTATGGAAATGGAGGATGTGAGCAAGCCTAAGGAAGATGGCATATGTTTGTTTAACTGTAAGAACAAATCTATGGGGTTGCCGTCCTTCGACTACCATCTCTTTTCGTAAGGTTGGAATCAGCTTGTTAAACGTTGTGTGCAAGGAAAGAGATGGAACGCGCGATCCTGTACAGCGAGGAACACGTTGTGCGGAGGGTTTCTCTCTTTTAAGTCCGGTGCCCTGCAGGTGGATGGGTCTTCAAATGGACGTGGGCTCCCCTCAGGCCTAGTAGCCTTACACTGAACTCTGAGAAACAAGGCCACGTCAAACAGGCTTTCGTGCGAACATCTTGGTTCTTGAAGATAAAGGCCCTTGGAGATATATGTGTTGTTCTCCAAGGGAATGTTCTTATACTCCCCTCTCAAGAAACAAAGCTGCAGGGAAATAGTCTTTCCACTACCACCTATAGGGACGAAGGCGGAAGCCATTTCCAACGTTCGCAGTGAAGGCACAAATACTGTGTCATATACCACTGCTTGAGAAAAAGTTGTGTCGAAAGTTTCTCCCTACTCAGATCTTGTTTCAGGAAGATAAAAGCGTTTTCAGTTCTTTGCCTGAAAGCGTAAGGAAAATGCAATAGGCTGAATTGTGAAGAAAAAAGTGGGTCGAATGTGACCACCACGTCACAAGTTGTCCCCTGCAGAGGTGTGTGTCTGGAAATCGGAGGAAGCGTAAGGAACGTGCTATACACTTAGTTCCACAAAACAACGCTGTGGAGGGGCGGTCCTTCGACTGCCATCTCCTCTGCTAAGAAACGAACGGATTGAGGCAAAGTGTGAAAGAAAGCAGAGGGGAAGCGTGATCTACCTTACCCGCGGAACAACTTCTTATGGAGGGTTTTCTCAACGAGCACCATTCATGGGTCACGAAGAGAGAAGCCTCTTCCAAAGTATGCGAGTTATGCAGAAGAAAGGCATACACGAATCTGTGCGAAACAAGTCTATCTCAAACGCGACTTTGAGCTCCCATCTGGGTTGGCGAAGAATTCATAGTCACAAAATATATGTGTTGAATCCTAAAGAAAGGGAGTACTATTCATTCTGAGGAAACACCACTACAGAGAAACCGTGTTTCTCCTAACATCTTCCCTGAACATGGTAGACTTTACCAACGTAAGTGTGAAATCGCAAGGAATGAGCCCCGTGCCTATCCCACAGACATACTTAGTGTAGAATGTCTGTCCCCATTCGAATCTTGTTCTGGGAGAAGTGTTTTCAGGAGTAGGAGAGAGAGCAGATGGAACGTATGAAGGTTTTCATTGTGAGAAGGAAATCCATCAGGAAAGCCATACACGTAAGGATGAGAAGCACTTTAGCATGAAAGGGTGAAGGCATCTTGAAAGGGTCCTGTGACGGTGCTGGAGAAACCTCTTCGGAAGTAGGCTTCCCTCAGCTGTCCTATGGTTTCAGTGAGATGAAAGTGCTTTCCGTAGTGGGTGTGAAGGCGTAAGGGACATGGCCTACACTTAACTTTCCGTGTCGAATGTGCCTACAGTCGTGACATGAAGAACGATGTATGGAAATGGAGGATGTGAGCAAGCCTAAGGAAGATGGCATACGTGTGTTTAACTGTAAGAACAAATCTATAGTGTTGCCGTCCTTCGACTACCATCTCTTTCGTAAGGTTGGAAGCAGCTTGTTAAGCGCTGTGTGCAAGGAAAGAGATGGAACGCGTGACCCTGTACAGGGAGGAAAACGTTGTGCGGAGGGTTTCTCTCCTTTAAGTCCTGTGTCATGCAGGTGGATGGGTCTTCAAATGGACGTGGGCTCGCCTCAGGCCTAGTAGCCTTACACTGAACTCTGAGAAACAAGGCCACGTCAAACAAGCTTTCGTGCGAACATCTTGGTTCTTGAAGATAAAGGCCCTTGGAGATATATGTGTTGTTCTCCAAGGGAAAGTTCTTATACTCCCCTCTCAAGAAACAAAGCTGCAGGGAAATAGTCTTTCCACTACCACCTATAGGGACGAAGGCGGAAGCCATTTCCAACGTTCGCCGTGAAGGCACAAATACTGTGTCATGTACCACTGCTTGAGAAAAGGTTGTGTCGAAAGTTTCTCCCTACTCAGATCTTGTTTCAGGAAGATAAAAGCGTTTTCAGTTCTTTGCCTGAAAGCGTAAGGAAAATGGAATAGGCTGAATTGTGAAGAAAAAAGTGGGTCGAATATGTCCACCAAGTCACAAGTTGTCCCCTACAGAGGTGTGTGTCTGGAAATCGGAGGAAGCGTAAGGAACGTGCTATACACTTAGTTCCACAAAACAACGCTGTGAAGGTGCGGTCCTTCGAGTGCCATCTCCTCTGCTAAGAAACGAACGGATTGAGGCAAAGTGTGAAAGAAAGCAGAGGGGAAGCGTGATCTACCTTACCCGCGGAACAACTTCTTACGGAGGGTTTTCTCAACGAGCACCATTCATGGGTCACGAAGATAGAAGCGTCTTCCAAAGTAGGCGAGTTATGCAGAAGAAAGGCATACACGAATCTGTGCGAAACAAGTCTATCTCAAACGCGACTTCGAGCTCCCATCTGGGTTGGCGAAGAATTCATAGTCACAAAATATATGTGTTGAATCCTAAAGAAAGGGAGTACTATTCATTCTGAGGAAACACCACTACAGAGAAACCGTGTTTCTCCTAACATCTTCCCTGAACTTGGTAGACTTTACCAGCGTAAGTGTGAAATCGCGAGGAATGTGCCCCGTGCCTGTCCCACAGACATACTTAGTGTAGAATACCTGTCCCCATTCGAATCTTGTTCTGTGAGAAGTGTTTGAAAGAGTAGGAGATAGAGCAGAAGGAACGTGTCAAGGTTTTCATTGTGAGAAGGAAATCCATCAGGAAAGCCATACACGTAAGGATGAGAAGCACTTTAGCATGAAACGGTGAAGGGATCTTGAAAGGGCCCTTGTGACGGTGCTGGAGAAAACTCTTCGGAAGTAGGCTTCCCTCAGCTGTCCTATGGTTTCAGTGAGATGAAAGTGTTTTCCGTAGTGGCTGTGAAGGCGAAAGGGACATGGCCTAGACTTAACTCTCCGTGTCGAATGTGCCTACAGTCGTGACATGAAGAACGATGTATGGAAATGGAGGATGTGAGCAAGCCTAAGGAAGATGGCATATGTTTGTTTAACTGTAAGAACAAATCTATGGGGTTGCCGTCCTTCGACTACCATCTCTTTTCGTAAGGTTGGAATCAGCTTGTTAAACGTTGTGTGCAAGGAAAGAGATGGAACGCGCGATCCTGTACAGCGAGGAACACGTTGTGCAGAGGGTTTCTCTCTTTTAAGTCCGGTGCCCTGCAGGTGGATGGGTCTTCAAATGGACGTGGGCTCCCCTCAGGCCTAGTAGCCTTACACTGAACTCTGAGAAACAAGGCCACGTCAAACAGGCTTTCGTGCGAACATCTTGGTTCTTGAAGATAAAGGCCCTTGGAGATATATGTGTTGTTCTCCAAGGGAATGTTCTTATACTCCCCTCTCAAGAAACAAAGCTGCAGGGAAATAGTCTTTCCACTACCACCTATAGGGACGAAGGCGGAAGCCATTTCCAACGTTCGCAGTGAAGGCACAAATACTGTGTCATGTACCACTGCTTGAGAAAAAGTTGTGTCGAAAGTTTCTCCCTACTCAGATCTTGTTTCAGGAAGATAAAAGCGTTTTCAGTTCTTTGCCTGAAAGCGTCAGGAAAATGCAATAGGCTGAATTGTGAAGAAAAAAGTGGGTCGAATGTGACCACCACGTCACAAGTTGTCCCCTACAGAGGTGTGTGTCTGGAAATCGGAGGAAGCGTAAGGAACGTGCTATACACTTAGTTCCACAAAACAACGCTGTGGAGGGGAGGTCCTTCAACTGCCATCTCCTCTGCTAAGAAACGAACGGATTGAGGCAAAGTGTGAAAGAAAGCAGAGGGGAAGCGTGATCTACCTTACCCGCGGAACAACTTCTTACGGAGGGTTTTCTCAACGAGCACCATTCATGGGTCACGAAGATAGAAGTGTCTTCCAAAGTATGCGAGTTTTTCAGAAGAAACGCATACACGAATCTGTGCGAAACAAGTCTATATCAAACGCGACTTCGAGCTCCCATCTGGGTTGGCGAAGAATTCATAGTCACAAAATATATGTGTTGAATCCTAAACAAAGGGAGTACTATTCATTCTGAGGAAACACCACTACAGAGAAACCGTGTTTCTCCTAACATCTTCCCTGAACATGGTAGACTTTACCAGCGTAAGTGTGAAATCGCGAGGAATGTGCCCCGTGCCTGTCCCACAGACATGCTTAGTGTAGAATACCTGTCCCCATTCAAATCTTGTTCTGTGAGAAGTGTTTGCAAGAGTAGTAGATAGAGCAGAAGGAAAGTGTCAAGGTTTTCATTGTGAGAAGGAAATCCATCAGGAAACCATACACGTAAGGATGAGAAGCACTTTAGCATGAAACGGTGAAGGCATCTTGAAAGGGCCCTGTGACGGTGCTGGAGAAAACTCTTCGGAAGTAGGCTTCCCTCAGCTGCCCTATGGTTTCAGTGAGATGAAAGTGTTTTCCGTAGTGGCTGTGAAGGCGTAAGGGACATGGCCTAGACTTAACTCTCCGTGTCGAATGTGCCTACAGTCGTGACATGAAGAACGATGTATGAAAATGGAGGATGTGAGCAAGCCTAAGGAAGATGGCATATGTTTGTTTAACTGTAAGAACAAATCTATGGAGTTGCCGTCCTTCGACTACCATCTCTTTTCGTAAGGTTGGAATCAGCTTGTTAAACGTTGTGTGCAAGGAAAGAGATGGAACGCGCGATCCTGTACAGCGAGGAACACGTTGTGCGGAGGGTTTCTCTCTTTTAAGTCCTGTGCCCTGCAGGTGGATGGGTCTTCAAATGGACGTGGGCTCGCCTCAGGCCTAGTAGCCTTACACTGAACTCTGAGAAACAAGGGCACGTCAAACAGGCTTTCGTGCGAACATCTTGGTTCTTGAAGATAAAGGCCCTTGGAGATATATGTGTTGTTCTCCAAGGGAAAGTTCTTATACTCCCCTCTCAAGAAACAAAGCTGCAGGGAAATAGTCTTTCCACTACCACCTATAGGGACGAAGGCGGAAGCCATTTCCAACGTTCGCCGTGAAGGCACAAATACTGTGTCATGTACCACTGCTTGAGAAAAGGTTGTGTCGAAAGTTTCTCCCTACTCAGATCTTGTTTCAGGAAGATAAAAGCGTTTTCAGTTCTTTGCCTGAAAGCGTAAGGAAAATGGAATAGGCTGAATTGTGAAGAAAAAAGTGGGTCGAATATGTCCACCAAGTCACAAGTTGTCCCCTACAGAGGTGTGTGTCTGGAAATCGGAGGAAGCGTAAGGAACGTGCTATACACTTAGTTCCACAAAACAACGCTGTGGAGGTGCGGTCCTTCGAGTGCCATCTCCTCTGCTAAGAAACGAACGGATTTAGGCAAAGTGTGAAAGAAAGCAGAGGGGAAGCGTGATCTACCTTACCCGCGGAACAACTTCTTACGGAGGGTTTTCTCAACGAGCACCATTCATGGTTCACGAAGATAGAAGCCTCTTCCAAAGTATGCGAGTTATGCAGAAGAAAGGCATACACGAATGTGTGCGAACCAAGTCTATCTCAAACGCGACTTCGAGCTCCCTTCTGGGTTCGTGAGGAATTCATAGTCACAAAACGTATGTGTTGAATCCTAAACAAAGGGAATACTATTCAGTCTGAAGAAACACCACTGCAGAGAAACCGTGTTTCTACTAACATCATCCCTGAACATGGTAGACTTTTCCAACGTAAGTGTGAAATCGCAAGGAATGAGCCCCGTGCCTATCCCACAGACATACTTAGTGTAGAATGTCTGTCCCCATTCGAATCTTGTTCTGGGAGAAGTGATTTCAGGAGTAGGAGAGAGAGCAGATGGAACGTATGAAGGTTCACATTGTGAGAAGGAAATCCATCAGGAAAGCCATACACGTAAGGATGAGAAACACTTTAGCATGAAAGGGTGAAGGCATCTTGAAAGGGCCCTGTGACGGTGCTGGAGAAACCTCTTCTGAAGTAGGCTTCCCTCAGCTGTCCAATGGCTTCAGTGAGATGAAAGTGCTTTCTGTAGTCGGTGTGAAGGCGTAAGGGACATGGCCTAGACTTAACTCTCTGTGTCGAATGTGCCTACAGTCGTGACATGAAGAACGATGTATGGAAATGGAGGATGTGAGCAAGCCTAAGGAAGATGGCATACGTGTGTTTAACTCTAAGAACAAATCTATAGTGTTGCCGTCCTTCGACTACCATCTCTTTTGTAAGGTTGGAAGCAGCTTGTTAAACGTTGTGTGCAAGGAAAGAGATGGAACGCGCGATCCTGTACAGCGAGGAACACGTTGTGCGGAGGGTTTCTCCCTTTTAAGTCCGGTGCCCTGCAGGTGGATGGGTCTTCAAATGGACGTGGGCTCCCCTCAGGCCTAGTAGCCTTACACTGAACTCTGAGAAACAAGGCCACGTCAAACAGGCTTTCGTGCGAACATCTTGGTTCTTGAAGATAAAGGCCCTTGGAGATATATGTGTTGTTCTCCAAGGGAATGTTCTTATACTCCCCTCTCAAGAAACAAAGCTGCAGGGAAATAGTCTTTCCACTACCACCTATAGGGACGAAGGCGGAAGCCATTTCCAACGTTCGCAGTGAAGGCACAAATACTGTGTCATGTACCACTGCTTGAGAAAAAGTTGTGTCGAAAGTTTCTCCCTACTCAGATCTTGTTTCAGGAAGATAAAAGCGTTTTCAGTTCTTTGCCTGAAAGCGTAAGGAAAATGCAATAGGCTGAATTGTGAAGAAAAAAGTGGGTCGAATATGACCACCACGTCACAAGTTGTCCCCTACAGAGGTGTGTGTCTGGAAATCGGAGGAAGCGTAAGGAACGTGCTATACACTTAGTTCCACAAAACAACGCTGTGGAGGGGCGGTCCTTCAACTGCCATCTCCTCTGCTAAGAAACGAACGGATTGAGGCAAAGTGTGAAAGAAAGCAGAGGGGAAGCGTGATCTACCTTACCCGCGGAACAACTTCTTACGGAGGGTTTTCTCAACGAGCACCATTCATGGGTCACGAAGATAGAAGTGTCTTCCAAAGTATGCGAGTTTTTCAGAAAAAACGCATACACGAATCTGTGCGAAACAAGTCTATATCAAACGCGACTTCGAGCTCCCATCTGGGTTGGCGAAGAATTCATAGTCACAAAATATATGTGTTGAATCCTAAACAAAGGGAGTACTATTCATTCTGAGGAAACACCACTACAGAGAAACCGTGTTTCTCCTAACATCTTCCCTGAACATGGTAGACTTTACCAGCGTAAGTGTGAAATCGCGAGGAATGTGCCCCGTGCCTGTCCCACAGACATCCTTAGTGTAGAATACCTGTCCCCATTCGAATCTTGTTCTGTGAGAAGTGTTTGCAAGAGTAGTAGATAGAGCAGAAGGAAAGTGTCAAGGTTTTCATTGTGAGAAGGAAATCCATCAGGAAAGCCATACAGTAAGGATGAGAAGCACTTTAGCATGAAACGGTGAAGGCATCTTGAAAGGGCCCTGTGACGGTGCTGGAGAAAACTCTTCGGAAGTAGGCTTCCCTCAGCTGCCCTATGGTTTCAGTGAGATGAAAGTGTTTTCCGTAGTGGCTGTGAAGGCGTAAGGGACATGGCCTAGACTTAACTCTCCGTGTCGAATGTGCCTACAGTCGTGACATGAAGAACGATGTATGGAAATGGAGGATGTGAGCAAGCCTAAGGAAGATGGCATATGTTTGTTTAACTGTAAGAACAAATCTATGGTGTTGCCGTCCTTCGACTACCATCTCTTTTCGTAAGGTTGGAATCAGCTTGTTAAACGTTGTGTGCAAGGAAAGAGATGGAACGCGCGATCCTGTACAGCGAGGAACACGTTGTGCGGAGGGTTTCTCTCTTTTAAGTCCTGTGCCCTGCAGGTGGATGGGTCTTCAAATGGACGTGGGCTCGCGTCAGGCCTAGTAGCCTTACACTGAACTCTGAGAAACAAGGGCACGTCAAACAGGCTTTCGTGCGAACATCTTGGTTCTTGAAGATAAAGGCCCTTGGAGATATATGTGTTGTTCTCCAAGGGAATGTTCTTATACTCCCCTCTCAAGAAACAAAGCTGCAGGGAAATAGTCTTTCCACTACCACCTATAGTGACGAAGGCGGAAGCCATTTCCAACGTTCGCCGTGAAGGCACAAATACTGTGTCATGTACCACTGCTTGAGAAAAGGTTGTGTCGAAAGTTTCTCCCTACTCAGATCTTGTTTCAGGAAGATAAAAGCGTTTTCAGTTCTTTGCCTGAAAGCGTAAGGAAAATGGAATAGGCTGAATTGTGAAGAAAAAAGTGGGTCGAATAAGTCCACCAAGTCACAAGTTGTCTCCTACAGAGGTGTGTGTCTGGAAATCGGAGGAAGCGTAAGGAACGTGCTATACACTTAGTTCCACAAAACAACGCTGTGGAGGGGCGGTCCTTCAACTGCCATCTCCTCTGCTAAGAAACGAACGGATTGAGGCAAAGTGTGAAAGAAAGCAGAGGGGAAGCGTGATCTACCTTACCCGCGGAACAACTTCTTACGGAGGGTTTTCTCAACGAGCACCATTCATGGTTCACGAAGATAGAAGCCTCTTCCAAAGTATGCGAGTTATGCAGAAGAAAGGCATACACGAATGTGTGCGAACCAAGTCTATCTCAAACGCGACTTCGAGCTCCCTTCTGGGTTCGTGAGGAATTCATAGTCAAAAAACGTATGTGTTGAATCCTAAACAAAGGGAATACTATTCAGTCTGAAGAAACACCACTGCAGAGAAACCGTGTTTCTACTAACATCATCCCTGAACATGGTAGACTTTTCCAACGTAAGTGTGAAATCGCAAGGAATGAGCCCCGTGCCTATCCCACAGACATACTTAGTGTAGAATGTCTGTCCCCATTCGAATCTTGTTCTGGGAGAAGTGATTTCAGGAGTAGGAGAGAGAGCAGATGGAACGTATGAAGGTTTACATTGTGAGAAGGAAATCCATCAGGAAAGCCATACACGTAAGGATGAGAAACACTTTAGCATGAAAGGGTGAAGGCATCTTGAAAGGGCCCTGTGACGGTGCTGGAGAAACCTCTTCTGAAGTAGGCTTCCCTCAGCTGTCCAATGGCTTCAGTGAGATGAAAGTGCTTTCTGTAGTCGGTGTGAAGGCGTAAGGGACATGGCCTAGACTTAACTCTCTGTGTCGAATGTGCCTACAGTCGTGACATGAAGAACGATGTATGGAAATGGAGGATGTGAGCAAGCCTAAGGAAGATGGCATACGTGTGTTTAACTCTAAGAACAAATCTATAGTGTTGCCGTCCTTCGACTACCATCTCTTTCGTAAGGTTGGAAGCAGCTTGTTAAGCGTTCTGTGCAAGGAAAGAGATGGAACGCGCGATCCTGTACAGCGAGGAACACGTTGTGCGGAGGGTTTCTCTCCTTTAAGTCCTGTGTCATGCAGGTGGACGGGTCTTCAAATGGACGTGGGCTCGCCTCAGGCCTAGTAGCCTTACACTGAACTCTGAGAAACAAGGCCACGTCAAACAGGCTTTCATGCGAACATCTTGGTTCTTGAAGATAAAGGCCCTTGGAGATATATGTGTTGTTCTCTAAGAGAAGGTTCTTATACTCACCTCTCAAGAAGCAAAACTGCAGGGAAATAGTCTTTCCACTACCACCTATAGGGACGAAGACGGAATCCATTTCCAACGTTCGCAGTGAAGGCACAAATACTGTGTCATGTACCACTGCTTGAGAAAGAAGTTATGTCGAATGTTTCTCCTACTCAGATCTTGTTTCAGGAAGCTAGAAACGTTTTCGGTTCTTTGCCTGAAAGCGTAAGGGAAATGCCATAGGCTGAATTGTGAAGAAAAATGTGGGTCGAATGTGACCACCAAGTAACAAGTTGTCCCCTATAGAGGTGTGTGTCTGGAAATCGGAGGAAGCGTAAGGAACGTGCTATACACTTAGTTCCACAAAACAACGCTGTGGAGGTGCGGTCCTTCGAGTGCCATCTCCTCTGCTAAGAAACGAACGGATTGAGGCAAAGTGTGAAAGAAAGCAGAGGGGAAGCGTGATCTCCCTTACCCGCGGAACAACTTCTTACGGAGGGTTTTCTCAACGAGCACCATTCATGGGTCACGAAGATAGAAGCGTCTTCCAAAGTATGCGAGTTATGCAGAAGAAAGGCATACACGAATCTGTGCGAAACAAGTCTATCTCAAACGCGACTTCGAGCTCCCATCTGGGTTGGCGAAGAATTCATAGTCACAAAATATATGTGTGGAATCCTAAAGAAAGGGAGTACTATTCATTCTGAGGAAACATCACTACAGAGAAACCGTGTTTCTCCTAACATCTTCCCTGAACATGGTAGAATTTACCAGCGTAAGTGTGAAATCGCGAGGAATGTGCCCCGTGCCTGTCCCACAGACATACTTAGTGTAGAATACCTGTCCCCATTCGAATCTTGTTCTGTGAGAAGTGTTTGCAAGAGTAGTAGATAGAGCAGAAGGAAAGTGTCAAGGTTTTCATTGTGAGAAGGAAATCCATCAGGAAAGCCATACACGTAAGGATGAGAAGCACTTTAGCATGAAACGGTGAAGGCATCTTGAAAGGGCCCTGTGACGGTGCTGGAGAAAACTCTTCGGAAGTAGGCTTCCCTCAGCTGCCCTATGGTTTCAGTGAGATGAAAGTGTTTTCCGTAGTGGCTGTGAAGGCGTAAGGGACATGGCCTAGACTTAACTCTCCGTGTCGAATGTGCCTACAGTCGTGACATGAAGAACGATGTATGGAAATGGAGGATGTGAGCAAGCCTAAGGAAGATGGCATACGTGTGTTTAACATAAGAACAAATCTATGGTGTTGCCATCCTTCGACTACCATCTCTTTTCGTAAGGTTGGAATCAGCTTGTTAAACGTTGTGTGCAAGGAAAGAGATGGAACGCGCGATCCTGTACAGCGAGGAACACGTTGTGCGGAGGGTTTCTCTCTTTTAAGTCCTGTGCCCTGCAGGTGGATGGGTCTTCAAATGGACGTGGGCTCGCCTCAGGCCTAGTAGCCTTACACTGAACTCTGAGAAACAAGGGCACGTCAACCAGGCTTTCGTGCGAACATCTTGGTTCTTGAAGATAAAGGCCCTTGGAGATATATGTGTTGTTCTCCAAGGGAATGTTCTTATACTCCCCTCTCAAGAAACAAAGCTGCAGGGAAATAGTCTTTCCACTACCACCTATAGGGATGAAGGCGGAAGCCATTTCCAACGTTCGCAGTGAAGGCACAAATACTGTGTCATGTACCACTGCTTGAGAAAAAGTTGTGTCGAAAGTTTCTCCCTACTCAGATCTTGTTTCAGGAAGATAAAAGCGTTTTCAGTTCTTTGCCTGAAAGCGTAAGGAAAATGCAATAGGCTGAATTGTGAAGAAAGAAGTGGGTCGAATGTGACCACCACGTCACAAGTTGTCCCCTACAGAGGTGTGTGTCTGGAAATCGGAGGAAGCGTAAGGAACGTGCTATACACTTAGTTCCACAAAACAACGCTGTGGAGGGGCGGTCCTTCGACTGCCATCTCTTCTGCTAAGAAACGAACGGATTGAGGCAAAGTGTGAAAGAAAGCAGAGGGGAAGCGTGATCTAACTTACCGGCGGAACAACTTCTTACGGAGGGTTTTCTCAACGAGCACCATTCATGGGTCACGAAGAGAGAAGCCTCTTCCAAAGTATACGAGTTATGCAGAAGAAAGGCATACACGAATCTGTGCGAAACAAGTCTATCTCAAACGCGACTTCGAGCTCCCATCTGGGTTGGCGAAGAATTCATAGTCACAAAATATATGTGTTGAATCCTAAAGAAAGGGAGTACTATTCATTCTGAGGAAACACCACTACAGAGAAACCGTGTTTCTCCTAACATCTTCCCTGAACATGGTAGACTTTACCAGCGTAAGTGTGAAATCGCGAGGAATGTGCCCCGTGCCTGTCCCACAGACATACTTAGTGTAGAATACCTGTCCCCATTCGAATCTTGTTCTGTGAGAAGTGTTTGCAAGAGTAGGAGATAGAGCAGAAGGAACGTGTCCAGGTTTTCATTGTGAGAAGGAAATCCATCAGGAAAGCCATACACGTAAGGATGAGAAGCACTTTAGCATGAAACGGTGAAGGCATCTTGAAAGGGTCCTGTGACGGTGCTGGAGAAACCTCTTCGGAAGTAGGCTTCCCTCAGCTGTCCTATGGTTTCAGTGAGATGAAAGTGCTTTCCGTAGTGGGTGTGAAGGCGTAAGGGACATGGCCTACACTTAACTTTCCGTGTCGAATGTGCCTACAGTCGTGACATGAAGAACGATGTATGGAAATGGAGGATGTGAGCAAGCCTAAGGAAGATGGCATACGTGTGTTTAACTGTAAGAACAAATCTATAGTGTTGCCGTCCTTCGACTACCATCTCTTTCGTAAGGTTGGAAGCAGCTTGTTAAACGTTGTGTGCAAGGAAAGAGATGGAACGCGCGATCCTGTACAGCGAGGAACACGTTGTGCGGAGGGTTTCTCTCTTTTAAGTCCGGTGCCCTGCAGGTGGATGGGTCTTCAAATGGACGTGGGCTCCCCTCAGGCCTAGTAGCCTTACACTGAACTCTGAGAAACAAGGCCACGTCAAACAGGCTTTCGTGCGAACATCTTGGTTCTTGAAGATAAAGGCCCTTGGAGATATATGTGTTGTTCTCCAAGGGAATGTTCTTATACTCCCCTCTCAAGAAACAAAGCTGCAGGGAAATAGTCTTTCCACTACCACCTATAGGGACGAAGGCGGAAGCCATTTCCAACGTTCGCAGTGAAGGCACAAATACTGTGTCATGTACCACTGCTTGAGAAAAAGTTGTGTCGAAAGTTTCTCCCTACTCAGATCTTGTTTCAGGAAGATAAAAGCGTTTTCAGTTCTTTGCCTGAAAGCGTAAGGAAAATGCAATAGGCTGAATTGTGAAGAAAAAAGTGGGTCGAATGTGACCACCACGTCACAAGTTGTCCCCTGCAGAGGTGTGTGTCTGGAAATCGGAGGAAGCGTAAGGAACGTGCTATACTCTTAGTTCCACAAAACAACGCTGTGGAGGGGCGGTCCTTCAACTGCCATCTCCTCTGCTAAGAAACGAACGGATCGAGGCAAAGTGTGAAAGAAAGCAGAGGGGAAGCGTGATCTACCTTACCCGCGGAACAACTTCTTACGGAGGGTTTTCTCAACGAGCACCATTCATGGGTCACGAAGAGAGAAGTGTCTTCCAAAGTATGCGAGTTTTTCAGAAGAAACGCATACACGAATCTGTGCGAAACAAGTCTATATCAAACGCGACTTCCAGCTCCCATCTGGGTTGGCGAAGAATTCATAGTCACAAAATATATGTGTTGAATCCTAAACAAAGGGAGTACTATTCATTCTGAGGAAACACCACTACAGAGAAACCGTGTTTCTCCTAACATCTTCCCTGAACATGGTAGACTTTACCAGCGTAAGTGTGAAATCGCGAGGAATGTGCCCCGTGCCTGTCCCACAGACATACTTAGTGTAGAATACCTGTCCCCATTCGAATCTTGTTCTGTGAGAAGTGTTTGCAAGAGTAGTAGATAGAGCAGAAGGAAAGTGTCAAGGTTTTCATTGTGAGAAGGAAATCCATCAGGAAAGCCATACACGTAAGGATGAGAAGCACTTTAGCATGAAACGGTGAAGGCATCTTGAAAGGGCCCTGTGACGGTGCTGGAGAAAACTCTTCGGAAGTAGGCTTCCCTCAGCTGCCCTATGGTTTCAGTGAGATGAAACTGTTTTCCGTAGTGGCTGTGAAGGCGTAAGGGACATGGCCTAGACTTAACTCTCCGTGTCGAATGTGCCTACAGTCGTGACATGAAGAACGATGTATGGAAATGGAGGATGTGAGCAAGCCTAAGGAAGATGGCATACGTGTGTTTAACATAAGAACAAATCTATGGTGTTGCCATCCTTCGACTACCATCTCTTTTCGTAAGGTTGGAATCAGCTTGTTAAACGTTGTGTGCAAGGAAAGAGATGGAACGCGCGATCCTGTACAGCGAGGAACACGTTGTGCGGAGGGTTTCTCTCTTTTAAGTCCTGTGCCCTGCAGGTGGATGGGTCTTCAAATGGACGTGGGCTCGCCTCAGGCCTAGTAGCCTTACACTGAACTCTGAGAAACAAGGGCACGTCAACCAGGCTTTCGTGCGAACATCTTGGTTCTTGAAGATAAAGGCCCTTGGAGATATATGTGTTGTTCTCCAAGGGAATGTTCTTATACTCCCCTCTCAAGAAACAAAGCTGCAGGGAAATAGTCTTTCCACTACCACCTATAGGGATGAAGGCGGAAGCCATTTCCAACGTTCGCAGTGAAGGCACAAATACTGTGTCATGTACCACTGCTTGAGAAAAAGTTGTGTCGAAAGTTTCTCCCTACTCAGATCTTGTTTCAGGAAGATAAAAGCGTTTTCAGTTCTTTGCCTGAAAGCGTAAGGAAAATGCAATAGGCTGAATTGTGAAGAAAGAAGTGGGTCGAATGTGACCACCACGTCACAAGTTGTCCCCTACAGAGGTGTGTGTCTGGAAATCGGAGGAAGCGTAAGGAACGTGCTATACACTTAGTTCCACAAAACAACGCTGTGGAGGGGCGGTCCTTCGACTGCCATCTCTTCTGCTAAGAAACGAACGGATTGAGGCAAAGTGTGAAAGAAAGCAGAGGGGAAGCGTGATCTAACTTACCGGCGGAACAACTTCTTACGGAGGGTTTTCTCAACGAGCACCATTCATGGGTCACGAAGAGAGAAGCCTCTTCCAAAGTATACGAGTTATGCAGAAGAAAGGCATACACGAATCTGTGCGAAACAAGTCTATCTCAAACGCGACTTCGAGCTCCCATCTGGGTTGGCGAAGAATTCATAGTCACAAAATATATGTGTTGAATCCTAAAGAAAGGGAGTACTATTCATTCTGAGGAAACACCACTACAGAGAAACCGTGTTTCTCCTAACATCTTCCCTGAACATGGTAGACTTTACCAGCGTAAGTGTGAAATCGCGAGGAATGTGCCCCGTGCCTGTCCCACAGACATACTTAGTGTAGAATACCTGTCCCCATTCGAATCTTGTTCTGTGAGAAGTGTTTGCAAGAGTAGGAGATAGAGCAGAAGGAACGTGTCCAGGTTTTCATTGTGAGAAGGAAATCCATCAGGAAAGCCATACACGTAAGGATGAGAAGCACTTTAGCATGAAACGGTGAAGGCATCTTGAAAGGGTCCTGTGACGGTGCTGGAGAAACCTCTTCGGAAGTAGGCTTCCCTCAGCTGTCCTATGGTTTCAGTGAGATGAAAGTGCTTTCCGTAGTGGGTGTGAAGGCGTAAGGGACATGGCCTACACTTAACTTTCCGTGTCGAATGTGCCTACAGTCGTGACATGAAGAACGATGTATGGAAATGGAGGATGTGAGCAAGCCTAAGGAAGATGGCATACGTGTGTTTAACTGTAAGAACAAATCTATAGTGTTGCCGTCCTTCGACTACCATCTCTTTCGTAAGGTTGGAAGCAGCTTGTTAAACGTTGTGTGCAAGGAAAGAGATGGAACGCGCGATCCTGTACAGCGAGGAACACGTTGTGCGGAGGGTTTCTCTCTTTTAAGTCCGGTGCCCTGCAGGTGGATGGGTCTTCAAATGGACGTGGGCTCCCCTCAGGCCTAGTAGCCTTACACTGAACTCTGAGAAACAAGGCCACGTCAAACAGGCTTTCGTGCGAACATCTTGGTTCTTGAAGATAAAGGCCCTTGGAGATATATGTGTTGTTCTCCAAGGGAATGTTCTTATACTCCCCTCTCAAGAAACAAAGCTGCAGGGAAATAGTCTTTCCACTACCACCTATAGGGACGAAGGCGGAAGCCATTTCCAACGTTCGCAGTGAAGGCACAAATACTGTGTCATGTACCACTGCTTGAGAAAAAGTTGTGTCGAAAGTTTCTCCCTACTCAGATCTTGTTTCAGGAAGATAAAAGCGTTTTCAGTTCTTTGCCTGAAAGCGTAAGGAAAATGCAATAGGCTGAATTGTGAAGAAAAAAGTGGGTCGAATGTGACCACCACGTCACAAGTTGTCCCCTGCAGAGGTGTGTGTCTGGAAATCGGAGGAAGCGTAAGGAACGTGCTATACTCTTAGTTCCACAAAACAACGCTGTGGAGGGGCGGTCCTTCAACTGCCATCTCCTCTGCTAAGAAACGAACGGATCGAGGCAAAGTGTGAAAGAAAGCAGAGGGGAAGCGTGATCTACCTTACCCGCGGAACAACTTCTTACGGAGGGTTTTCTCAACGAGCACCATTCATGGGTCACGAAGAGAGAAGTGTCTTCCAAAGTATGCGAGTTTTTCAGAAGAAACGCATACACGAATCTGTGCGAAACAAGTCTATATCAAACGCGACTTCCAGCTCCCATCTGGGTTGGCGAAGAATTCATAGTCACAAAATATATGTGTTGAATCCTAAACAAAGGGAGTACTATTCATTCTGAGGAAACACCACTACAGAGAAACCGTGTTTCTCCTAACATCTTCCCTGAACATGGTAGACTTTACCAGCGTAAGTGTGAAATCGCGAGGAATGTGCCCCGTGCCTGTCCCACAGACATACTTAGTGTAGAATACCTGTCCCCATTCGAATCTTGTTCTGTGAGAAGTGTTTGCAAGAGTAGTAGAGAGAGCAGAAGGAAAGTGTCAAGGTTTTCATTGTGAGAAGGAAATCCATCAGGAAAGCCATACACGTAAGGATGAGAAGCACTTTAGCATGAAACGGTGAAGGCATCTTGAAAGGGCCCTGTGACGGTGCTGGAGAAAACTCTTCGGAAGTAGGCTTCCCTCAGCTGCCCTATGGTTTCAGTGAGATGAAAGTGTTTTCCGTAGTGGCTGTGAAGGCGTAAGGGACATGGCCTAGACTTAACTCTCCGTGTCGAATGTGCCTACAGTCGTGACATGAAGAACGATGTATGGAAATGGAGGATGTGAGCAAGCCTAAGGAAGATGGCATATGTTTGTTTAACTGTAAGAACAAATCTATGGTGTTGCCGTCCTTCGACTACCATCTCTTTTTGTAAGGTTGGAATCAGCTTGTTAAACGTTGTGTGCAAGGAAAGAGATGGAACGCGCGATCCTGTACAGCGAGGAACACGTTGTGCGGAGGGTTTCTCTCTTTTAAGTCCTGTGCCCTGCAGGTGGATGGGTCTTCAAATGGACGTGGGCTCCCCTCAGGCCTAGTAGCCTAACACTGAACTCTGAGAAACAAGGCCACGTCAAACAGGCTTTCGTGCGAACATCTTGGTTCTTGAAGATAAAGGCCCTTGGAGATATATGTGTTGTTCCCCAAGGGAATGTTCTTATACTCCCCTCTCAAGAAACAAAGCTGCAGGGAAATAGTCTTTCCACTACCACCTATAGGGACGAAGGCGGAAGCCATTTCCAACGTTCGCAGTGAAGGCACAAATACTGTGTCATGTACCACTGCTTGAGAAAAAGTTGTGTCGAAAGTTTCTCCCTACTCAGATCTTGTTTCAGGAAGATAAAAGCGTTTTCAGTTCTTTGCTGAAAGCGTAAGGTAAATGCAATAGGCTGAATTGTGAAGAAAAAAGTGGGTCGAATGTGACCACCACGTCACATGTTGTCCCCTACAGAGGTGTGTGTCTGGAAATCGGAGGAAGCGTAAGGAACGTGCTATACACTTAGTTCCACAAAACAACGCTGTGGAGGGGCGGTCCTTCGACTGCCATCTCCTCTGCTAAGAAACGAACGGATTGAGGCAAAGTGTGAAAGAAACCAGAGGGGAAGCGTGATCTACCTTACCCGCGGAACAACTTCTTACGGAGGGTTTTCTCAACGAGCACCATTCATGGGTCACGAAGAGAGAAGCCTCTTCCAAAGTATGCGAGTTATGCAGAAGAAAGGCATACACGAATCTGTGCGAAACAAGTCTATCTCAAACGCGACTTTGAGCTCCCATCTGGGTTGGCGAAGAATTCATAGTCACAAAATATATGTGTTGAATCCTAAAGAAAGGGAGTACTATTCATTCTGAGGAAACACCACTACAGAGAAACCGTGTTTCTCCTAACATCTTCCCTGAACATGGTAGACTTTACCAACGTAAGTGTGAAATCGCAAGGAATGAGCCCCGTGCCTATCCCACAGACATACTTAGTGTAGAATGTCTGTCCCCATTCGAATCTTGTTCTGGGAGAAGTGTTTTCAGGAGTAGGAGAGAGAGCAGATGGAACGTATGAAGGTTTTCATTGTGAGAAGGAAATCCATCAGGAAAGCCATACACGTAAGGATGAGAAGCACTTTAGCATGAAAGGGTGAAGGCATCTTGAAAGGGTCCTGTGACGGTGCTGGAGAAACCTCTTCGGAAGTAGGCTTCCCTCAGCTGTCCTATGGTTTCAGTGAGATGAAAGTGCTTTCCGTAGTGGGTGTGAAGGCGTAAGGGACATGGCCTACACTTAACTTTCCGTGTCGAATGTGCCTACAGTCGTGACATGAAGAACGATGTATGGAAATGGAGGATGTGAGCAAGCCTAAGGAAGATGGCATACGTGTGTTTAACTGTAAGAACAAATCTATAGTGTTGCCGTCCTTCGACTACCATCTCTTTCGTAAGGTTGGAAGCAGCTTGTTAAGCGCTGTGTGCAAGGAAAGAGATGGAACGCGTGACCCTGTACAGGGAGGAAAACGTTGTGCGGAGGGTTTCTCTCCTTTAAGTCCTGTGTCATGCAGGTGGATGGGTCTTCAAATGGACGTGGGCTCGCCTCAGGCCTAGTAGCCTTACACTGAACTCTGAGAAACAAGGCCACGTCAAACAAGCTTTCGTGCGAACATCTTGGTTCTTGAAGATAAAGGCCCTTGGAGATATATGTGTTGTTCTCTAAGGGAAGGTTCTTATACTCCCCTCTCAAGAAACAAGGCTGCAGGGAAATAGTCTTTCCACTACCACCTATAGGGACGAAGGCGGAAGCCATTTCCAACGTTCGCAGTGAAGGCACAAATACTGTGTCATGTACCACTGCTTGAGAAAAAGTTGTGTCGAAAGTTTCTCCCTACTCAGGTCTTGTTTCAGGAAGATAAAAGCGTTTTCAGTTCTTTGCCTGAAAGCGTAAGGAAAATGCAATAGGCTGAATTGTGAAGAAAGAAGTGGGTCGAATGTGACCACCACGTCACAAGTTGTCCCCTACAGAGGTGTGTGTCTGGAAATCGGAGGAAGCGTAAGAAACGTGCTATACACTTAGTTCCACAAAACAACACTGTGGAGGGGCGGTCCTTCGACTGCCATCTCTTCTGCTAAGAAACGAACGGATTGAGGCAAAGTGTGAAAGAAAGCAGAGGGGAAGCGTGATCTAACTTACCGGCGGAACAACTTCTTACGGAGGGTTTTCTCAAGGAGCACCATTCATGGGTCACGAAGAGAGAAGCCTCTTCCAAAGTATGCGAGTTATGCAGAAGAAAGGCATACACGAATCTGTGCGAAACAAGTCTATCTCAAACGCGACTTCGAGCTCCCATCTGGGTTGGCGAAGAATTCATAGTCACAAAATATATGTGTTGAATCCTAAAGAAAGGGAGTACTATTCATTCTGAGGAAACACCACTACAGAGAAACCGTGTTTCTCCTAACATCTTCCCTGAACATGGTAGACTTTACCAGCGTAAGTGTGAAATCGCGAGGAATGTGCCCCGTGCCTGTCCCACAGACATACTTAGTGTAGAATACCTGTCCCCATTCGAATCTTGTTCTGTGAGAAGTGTTTGCAAGAGTAGGAGATAGAGCAGAAGGAACGTGTCCAGGTTTTCATTGTGAGAAGGAAATCCGTCAGGAAAGCCATACACGTAAGGATGAGAAGCACTTTAGCATGAAACGGTGAAGGCATCTTGAAAGGGCCCTGTGACGGTGCTGGAGAAAACTCTTCGGAAGTAGGCTTCCCTCAGCTGTCCTATGGTCTCAGTGAGATGAAAGTGATTTCCGTAGTGGCTGTGAAGGCGTAAGGGACATGGCCTAGACTTAACTCTCCGTGTCGAATGTGCCTACAGTCGTGACATGAAGAACGATGTATGGAAATGGAGGATGTGAGCAAGCCTAAGGAAGATGGCATATGTTTGTTTAACTGTAAGAACAAATCTATGGGGTTGCCGTCCTTCGACTACCATCTCTTTTCGTAAGGTTGGAATCAGCTTGTTAAACGTTGTGTGCAAGGAAAGAGATGGAACGCGCGATCCTGTACAGCGAGGAACACGTTGTGCGGAGGGTTTCTCTCTTTTAAGTCCGGTGCCCTGCAGGTGGATGGGTCTTCAAATGGACGTGGGCTCGCCTCAGGCCTAGTAGCCTTACACTGAACTCTGAGAAACAAGGCCACGTCAAACAGGCTTTCGTGCGAACATCTTGGTTCTTGAAGATAAAGGCCCTTGGAGATATATGTGTTGTTCTCCAAGGGAATGTTCTTATACTCCCCTCTCAAGAAACAAAGCTGCAGGGAAATAGTCTTTCCACTACCACCTATAGGGACGAAGGCGGAAGCCATTTCCAACGTTCGCAGTGAAGGCACAAATACTGTGTCATATACCACTGCTTGAGAAAAAGTTGTGTCGAAAGTTTCTCCCTACTCAGATCTTGTTTCAGGAAGATAAAAGCGTTTTCAGTTCTTTGCCTGAAAGCGTAAGGAAAATGCAATAGGCTGAATTGTGAAGAAAAAAGTGGGTCGAATGTGACCACCACGTCACAAGTTGTCCCCTGCAGAGGTGTGTGTCTGGAAATCGGAGGAAGCGTAAGGAACGTGCTATACACTTAGTTCCACTAAACAACGCTGTGGAGGGGCGGTCCTTCGACTGCCATCTCCTCTGCTAAGAAACGAACGGATTGAGGCAAAGTGTGAAAGAAAGCAGAGGGGAAGCGTGATCTACCTTACCCGCGGAACAACTTCTTATGGAGGGTTTTCTCAACGAGCACCATTCATGGGTCACGAAGAGAGAAGCCTCTTCCAAAGTATGCGAGTTATGCAGAAGAAAGGCATACACGAATCTGTGCGAAACAAGTCTATCTCAAACGCGACTTTGAGCTCCCATCTGGGTTGGCGAAGAATTCACAGTCACAAAATATATGTGTTGAATCCTAAAGAAAGGGAGTACTATTCATTCTGAGGAAACACCACTACAGAGAAACCGTGTTTCTCCTAACATCTTCCCTGAACATGGTAGACTTTACCAACGTAAGTGTGAAATCGCAAGGAATGAGCCCCGTGCCTATCCCACAGACATACTTAGTGTAGAATGTCTGTCCCCATTCGAATCTTGTTCTGGGAGAAGTGTTTTCAGGAGTAGGAGAGAGAGCAGATGGAACGTATGAAGGTTCACATTGTGAGAGGGAAATCCATCAGGAAAGCCATACACGTAAGGATGAGAAACACTTTAGCATGAAAGGGTGAAGGCATCTTGAAAGGGCCCTGTGACGGTGCTGGAGAAACCTCTTCTGAAGTAGGCTTCCCTCAGCTGTCCAATGGCTTCAGTGAGATGAAAGTGCTTTCTGTAGTCGGTGTGAAGGCGTAAGGGACATGGCCTAGACTTAACTCTCTGTGTCGAATGTGCCTACAGTCGTGACATGAAGAACGATGTATGGAAATGGAGGATGTGAGCAAGCCTAAGGAAGATGGCATACGTGTGTTTAACTCTAAGAACAAATCTATAGTGTTGCCGTCCTTCGACTACCATCTCTTTCGTAAGGTTGGAAGCAGCTTGTTAAGCGTTCTGTGCAAGGAAAGAGATGGAACGCGCGATCCTGTACAGCGAGGAACACGTTGTGCGGAGGGTTTCTCCCTTTTAAGTCCGGTGCCCTGCAGGTGGATGGGTCTTCAAATGGACGTGGGCTCCCCTCAGGCCTAGTAGCCTTACACTGAACTCTGAGAAACAAGGCCACGTCAAACAGGCTTTCGTGCGAACATCTTGGTTCTTGAAGATAAAGGCCCTTGGAGATATATGTGTTGTTCTCCAAGGGAATGTTCTTATACTCCCCTCTCAAGAAACAAAGCTGCAGGGAAATAGTCTTTCCACTACCACCTATAGGGACGAAGGCGGAAGCCATTTCCAACGTTCGCAGTGAAGGCACAAATACTGTGTCATGTACCACTGCTTGAGAAAAAGTTGTGTCGAAAGTTTCTCCCTACTCAGATCTTGTTTCAGGAAGATAAAAGCGTTTTCAGTTCTTTGCCTGAAAGCGTAAGGAAAATGCAATAGGCTGAATTGTGAAGAAAAAAGTGGGTCGAATGTGACCACCACGTCACAAGTTGTCCCCTACAGAGGTGTGTGTCTGGAAATCGGAGGAAGCGTAAGGAACGTGCTATACACTTAGTTCCACAAAACAACGCTGTGGAGGGGCGGTCCTTCAACTGCCATCTCCTCTGCTAAGAAACGAACGGATTGAGGCAAAGTGTGAAAGAAAGCAGAGGGGAAGCGTGATCTACCTTACCCGCGGAACAACTTCTTACGGAGGGTTTTCTCAACGAGCACCATTCATGGGTCACGAAGATAGAAGTGTCTTCCAAAGTATGCGAGTTTTTCAGAAGAAACGCATACACGAATCTGTGCGAAACAAGTCTATATCAAACGCGACTTCGAGCTCCCATCTGGGTTGGCGAAGAATTCATAGTCACAAAATATATGTGTTGAATCCTAAACAAAGGGAGTACTATTCATTCTGAGGAAACACCACTACAGAGAAACCGTGTTTCTCCTAACATCTTCCCTGAACATGGTAGACTTTACCAGCGTAAGTGTGAAATCGCGAGGAATGTGCCCCGTGCCTGTCCCACAGACATCCTTAGTGTAGAATACCTGTCCCCATTCGAATCTTGTTCTGTGAGAAGTGTTTGCAAGAGTAGTAGATAGAGCAGAAGGAAAGTGTCAAGGTTTTCATTGTGAGAAGGAAATCCATCAGGAAAGCCATACACGTAAGGATGAGAAGCACTTTAGCATGAAACGGTGAAGGCATCTTGAAAGGGCCCTGTGACGGTGCTGGAGAAAACTCTTCGGAAGTAGGCTTCCCTCAGCTGCCCTATGGTTTCAGTGAGATGAAAGTGTTTTCCGTAGTGGCTGTGAAGGCGTAAGGGACATGGCCTAGACTTAACTCTCCGTGTCGAATGTGCCTACAGTCGTGACATGAAGAACGATGTATGGAAATGGAGGATGTGAGCAAGCCTAAGGAAGATGGCATATGTTTGTTTAACTGTAAGAACAAATCTATGGTGTTGCCGTCCTTCGACTACCATCTCTTTTCGTAAGGTTGGAATCAGCTTGTTAAACGTTGTGTGCAAGGAAAGAGATGGAACGCGCGATCCTGTACAGCGAGGAACACGTTGTGCGGAGGGTTTCTCTCTTTTAAGTCCTGTGCCCTGCAGGTGGATGGGTCTTCAAATGGACGTGGGCTCGCGTCAGGCCTAGTAGCCTTACACTGAACTCTGAGAAACAAGGGCACGTCAAACAGGCTTTCGTGCGAACATCTTGGTTCTTGAAGATAAAGGCCCTTGGAGATATATGTGTTGTTCTCCAAGGGAATGTTCTTATACTCCCCTCTCAAGAAACAAAGCTGCAGGGAAATAGTCTTTCCACTACCACCTATAGTGACGAAGGCGGAAGCCATTTCCAACGTTCGCCGTGAAGGCACAAATACTGTGTCATGTACCACTGCTTGAGAAAAGGTTGTGTCGAAAGTTTCTCCCTACTCAGATCTTGTTTCAGGAAGATAAAAGCGTTTTCAGTTCTTTGCCTGAAAGC